>NC_091436.1:104591660-104891660 GCF_964237555.1 Oryctolagus cuniculus
ATGTACCCTCTGCTCTGTCATACTTTGCAAGTGACCCCCAGTCTCATGGCTACCTTATTCTCATTGGTAGTCACTGCAGCTACACCATCATGCCTACTTGAAATACAGAAGTGCCAAAGAATCTTGGCAGCTGAATTTAACTCTTAGTGAGTATTGTCACCAGAAGTCTCACCCAGAACTTCAACATATACCTCACTGTGCACAGTTTTGTTTGTGCTAAAAACGTTGGAGAATTTTGAAGCTGAGTACAATGTCACCCTGATAAGATAAGGATTTTTGATATTAAGAAGAATAATAAAGTGCAATTGGGGTAGGCAATATACGAATGGTTGGGTTTTAGAAATCTGATAATATTCGTATTGATTCATTAATTTTATTTCAATTTGTTATGCCTGTAATTTTATTTTTACTTAAAATTTTCTAACTGGCTTCTAACTATTACTATATTTAACTAGATTTTTAATAGTGTTTCTCCGAGTACTGATGAGTGATTTGCAGACTCACTGTTGACATTTAGAGTCAATTTTCTTTTTACTGCTATGAAAATTGTTTTTCCAGGTCCATCCTGTTAATAGCTGCTCCTCTAAAAATGTATACTGTGCTTTGGGCAAAATAAATCATTTATTTCACACATGGATTTCCATACAGTGATTCTTATCTCATTATGCTAAAGACTATTACCACAACAAATTTGATGAGTTTTTGGGTAATCTATCTTTCCAAAGCTCAAACGATTTATAGTATTTCTACAATTGTCATTATTAATTTAAGTCTCCCAGTTTTGTTATTTTTATTATCTTTTTTGAAATGTAGAAAGAAAATTTCTTCTCACATGATTATCAAAATTTTAGTGATGTTTTGTTTCTGGTTTTCCTGTATAGCATATTCATTTGTTCATGATGATAGAAATTGCTTGAGAATGTGATTTCTGCCTTTGTATTACTAATGCAAAATAGTAAACATTTATGAAATGTCTATCTCTACATGAATTTAAAACCCAATTTTAGAATAATTTTGTCTCTAATAAATATTTACTGAATACTGTGCAAGTGCAATAATACTACATAGAAATGTGAGCATCAACAATATTACTCTCTGATGTAATGATAAACCGTGTAAACAAATAAATTCAACACAAAAAAAACGAATATTGTAGTGGAGACACCAGATCTGTGGTTCAATGTTACAGTGATCTCTGGAAGTGTCACAGTGATAGCTGGAAATATCACAGACATGATTCTTAACACTCACATTCTCTCAGAATCAGTCACAGGAATGAAAACAGGTAGACCTCAGGGCCTCATTTATAGAGATCTTAGCTTCTCAGATGATTCCAAAGAACAGATTGAAGGGAAATATTGTATTAAAGAGAGTGATACTGGATCTGATTCTTAAGAGCAGAGAAGGAGTTTTCCTGGGAGCGAGGCCATTAGGCAAACATTATAGTATGTCAAATTACCAAGGGAGACCCTGTACACATTTAATTGTGGTAGGAATTACAGAGCAGATTTAATAGAGGCCAGTTTGTAGAAGTGAGGAGGGTTAGAGGCAAGATAATTAGAAATTGTGCCACAGGCTGGCATCCCTCAAATTGTTTCCATCAGTTTTTATGCCTCTTCCTGCCTGTGCTCAATAATTTATGAAACAACATGTTTGGAAAATGCTGTATGCTATTTTATCCTCTTTGTTATTAAGAATTCCTATAACTTCAAAATACTAAGAAGTCTACAGTAATTAAAATAATTATATTCACAATTTCCTAAGCTTATTTGGTCAAGGAAATTCTCTTCTTTATCCTATGTGGATATCAACTGCTATTCTATAGAACAGGATATGGAAGACCTATTGTGGGCTATGTAGAAATATTTCAACAGAGTATCAAATCAATGTGCTCTTAATGTATCAACAATCCATTTTAGTAGTCATTTTAAGTTGGGAACTTGGTAAAATTGGAAACTATGGAAGAGGCATTGCACTGGTTCAAAAAGGCGAGTTCCTAAGCAAATGGAATAAAGGGATGAGGATGCATTTGAGAGATTTTCAAAAGTAATATGAGGGGCTGGCATTGTGGTGTGGCAGGGAAAGCTGCCATGTGAGAGACCAACCTCCCATGTGGGGGCCAGGTCATGTCTCAGCTGCTTCCCTTCTGATCCAGTTCCTTATTAATGGCCTGAGGAAAACAGTGGAAGATGGATCAACTGTTCAGGTCCCTGCCACCCCCGTGGGAGATCCAGATGAAGATTCCTGATTCCTGGCTTTGGCTCAGACCAGTGCTGGTCATTGAAGCCTCTGGGGAGTGAACCAGTGGGTGGAAAATCTCTCTCTCTCTCTCTGACTTTTAAATAAATACATAAACCACCCCCCCTTTTTTTTTTTAAAAAAAAAAGAACATATGAGAGGACTTATAGATAATCTATAATAAAAAGTTATTCATAAACATAATAAAGTTTAGATTGCTGCAGAAAGGAGATACTTATACAGAAATATTTAATATACAAATATGAGATAATAATATTGTAAAAGATACTTCATTTTGAAATAGAGATACTGTTAGTACTGATAAAAGTCTCCAAATGTAAAATAGTGAAAAAGCAGAGCAAGCATTTTAATTAACATGAAATCATTTTATATATAAGAATACTTGAAATATAATTCAATAAGAAAGACATAAGTATGTCTTATAAATATCTCAAGAATATATGTATGCATATTTTGTCAATGGGGTAGTATACCAGGTTTAGATTGAAGAGAAAATGTAGTTTGTGTCAGTTTGAACAAGGATACTGTAGAAGTGTGATCTGAGAATGGCATGCCAATAATATACTAGGATCCAGACAATAATGACTTGAAGTATTTTTGTGGCATGTGTCTGATAGAAAATGGAGAAGTAAGTCTTTTTTGGTAATTTCTAATTTTAACACTTAGATGAACTTTATTTCCTCTAATATTACAGTATTGGAATGGGAAAGGTGTGCTAAATCGTAAAATGTTATTTTTGGTTATTGTTTCATTTCTTTTATTTTTAATTTTTAGCATCAAATTCTCTCAGGCTGGCTGCCTTTATAAAAAAAGTTTTCAAATTTGATGGCAATTACATATTTTTACCACACACAATGAACTCATACTTTTTATGAAAATAAGTAAATTTAACAATTTGATATGTGGTGAGCATGCTTTTGAATGATTTAGTTTTTATTACAATATAGATTAAAGAAGTACCAAGATTTCCACTCCTTCCAAATACTGTATCATAAACTTTCTAAAAGCAAAGTTCAGATTAATAACTAATTCAAGTGTAAATCCCCATCCTCAATCAGATGTAACAAAATTAAGCATTCAAACATGATGGTATGAACATATTGAGTAAGAATGACTGTTCTAATATGAACATATTTAGTTATCTAATGAATACATGGTGATGTGTGTGAAATCTTGGGTGCTCTATTCCATTTTCCTTTCTTGCTTTCTGTTGATCATAAGGAGAAACAGACAGTTCTTCTCTAAAGAAGTGTGGGCCCATCTGCTTCTCATTTTTGACTTTCTTTATTCTTGAAAGTTTTAAACTAATTTTCAGACCATTGGTAAAGCAGATCTAAGAGAACATTAATTTTTAAACTTGGCATTGAAGAAGACAGCTAAAAATCTTGATCTGAATTTATTCATTTTATTGAATATCTGATATTGTATGATAATTTTTTCCTCTTCCAAAGGCAACTAATATTGGCTTTGGAGCTTTCACAACAGTAAATATCAGAAACTAGTACAAAAAGAAAAAAATAATAATTTTGATTAATATGCCAAACCTACTATTAACTTTCATCTATCCACATGAGCTTTTTAACAATGATGTGAACCTCATTTTGCCTCCAAATAAACATTGCTATCTTTTACAAATAGATTCCTTATATCATCAATTATAAAATCATCTATGTATGTACATTCTTTTATTTTTCCTTTCCTAATTGACCATTCAGGAGAAAAACACTAATACTGGTAAAACAAGTATTAAATTGATTTTCATTATGCTGAGAGTTTAGGCTGTCAAAAACCAAAAATTGCCCCTATTAATTTAAGAAATGTGTTTAAGAATTTTGGTTAAATGTGTCCAATTGGGCAGTTATAAATGGCATAAGTAGAAACCATAGTTTGACTTCTGCCATGCACTGTCCTTGCGTATAGAATTTAAGTATATTACTTTCATCTGGAATTGTAGAATTCTGTGGGAGAGGCTTTGGAAAGTATTTTTCTTTTTTTTAATGAAATGTTGATGATTATCTGTTTAGCTCAGCAAAAGAAAAGCAGAAAATGAAATAACCAGAAACTGTTTTCTTAACAACTTCATAATTCAATTAAAGGTTAATTGGCCTATAAGGATAGCAAACAACCAAACAAAAGCCAACAAAACCAATTTCATTGTTTCAAAGCAACAGAGATTGTGGTGACTGTAATACATTTCAAGGTGGGCATTTGTGAATAGTGATCACTACTCTCAAAAGTTCTTAGTGAAAGTTTTCTGTTCAACTCCATGACTTGGTGCATACGGTGTAACAGTGGATTGAAACAGACACATGTAAGATGCGTGTATGTTGGTTGTGAACAAGAGATAAATTTGAGCACAGGGGAGCAGTATAAGATGGAGGAAACCAAAGTTTGAACTCCACATACATGTTCCTTGTTCCTTTAAATTTCCCATAAATGGTGGAGAGAGGTTTTATATTCTAAAACCATTCAGAAATTCTCTCTTCTCTGTTTGCAGTGCTAATAAAGGAGATGTGTTTCCTGGTTAGTATATTTGTTAATATATATCTAGGCAATAAAAGTATTTGTCTTATTTTTCAGGTACTCCAAGAAGTACTGGGATTGGGAAAAAAATGTGTGTGTGGATACATTTAAATAAAACCAGTCAATTAATCAGTGATAATATGGATTATGATTTAACTTATAGAATACATTGATATATTTCTAGGTAGGGTTTTGTAAGTATGTGAAAAATTGATGTCTACAAGTTTGGTTTTTGGCCGAATAAAACAAGTTGAATTCTCTCAATTAAATTGGGGCTATGTTACTTACAGTCAGAAGAGTTAGTAAATTAGGCCATTGATATTTATTACAGAATACCACGCTTCATAGAATATTTGTAGATAAGGAAAGTACTTATTTAGAAGGAAATTATAAAAAAGGCTTACTTAATGGATTAATATCTTGTTCTGGTACATTCTACATAAATGGGAACTTGTTTAGAATGTTGAACATTCTCTGCTTGCCAGGCAGGCAGGGAATGATTTGGCTGACCTGCAAACAAGCTGCCCCAAATTAAGCTCATTAAAGGATAATTATGAAAGCAACTAGGGGTTACAGAAGATTTAACACCATAATCCTAGTTTACCATAGTCCCTATAGTCCTAGGTGCCAATCAGTTTCCTATAAAGCTGAGTATAATCTTTAGTGTGCCTGAGATGGCACTTATGGATTATATAACTCCTTGAGGTCTACATATTCTTGGCCTTAAGATACCACAAGTGATAGGCAGAATAATATCACTTACCCCCAAATGTAGATGTCCATCTGCTAATCTCCAGACCTAGTAATATATTGGTTACGTGGAATAATTGAATCAAAGTTATCTTTAGAAATAAAGTTGATAATCAGTTTACTCTATATTATTACCATGTAATATACACATGCATAAATCTACATTTAACCTTGTATATTAAAATTGATGATCCTTTTACCTCAACAGGGACATTACTCTGGGTTATCTGAGTAGATCCAATATGATTACCAGGATCCTTAATTTTGGAACAGAGAACTGGGGAAATCGTAGGCTGAGAACAATTTGCTCTGATGCTGCTGACTTTAAAGATGGAGAAAGGGAACCATGAGTCAGCTAAGGAAAGCAGGTGGCCTTTAGAATTTTTTAAGGACAAGAAAATTGTTCTTAACTAGAGCGTACAGAACAGAACACAGTCCTGATGACACCTTTATTTTAGCCTGGTGAGGCTCCTGTTAAACTTCTGGCCTTCAAAACTATAAAAAAATTGTATTAAGCTACTTAATTTGTGGTCATTTTTGATTGCACCAAAGGGAAGCTAATATGGATTTTGATGCCTCAAAGTGAGGAGCTGCTGTAATAAACATATACAGATATGAAAGTGACTTTTGAATTTGGCAGTGTACAAAGGCTATACAAAGTTAGAGAAGCATGATAAAAATAGCTTAGATTTCCTTGAACAGTTTGTTAGTAGAAATATGGTTGTTAATGGCACAACTAGTGGAGACGCAGAAGCACAGAAAACATATATTATTTTAGAGTCTGTCTATGTTGTCATTAATAGATTGTTGGTACGCGGATGTTAAAGATACTGCTGGTGAGACTCAGCAAGACATTGAACATGTTAAAGGAAGCTAGAGGAAAGGCATCCTTGTTATATAGCGGCAGAATTTCAGCTGGTTGTGTTCTGCAGTGATGCAAACAACAGAACTTATAAATACTAAATTTACCTGAGGAGCTCTCCAAGTAAAGTGCTGAAGGCACAGCTTAGCTTCTTTTGGATGCATAGAGCACCAAAGATGGGATGTGTGTTTGGGAAATAACTATTAACTAAAAAGAAACCATAATTTGATGACTTGGGAAAAATCTCAGCCCATCCATCTTGCAAAAGATGCTAAAATTAAGAAATTTGTTATCAAGACAGTGGATGTCAAGGAGAAAAGCAAGGATATATGGCTGAATAACCTTTTGAAAGTACCTTCAAAATATTTAAAGTTCAGATTATATGCTTTTAGAAGAAAAGGCTGGAAAGACACTGAGTATGTGACTCTTAGCTCCCCTCAACTAAACCAGGAGAAGCCAAAACAGATCTAAGGAGGACTGCTTGTGTAATGGAATGAATCCCAAGTTATAAATAGTGGTTGAAGTCTCCTTGTCAATCAGTAGAATGACATATACTTGTCACCTCATGCTTTTGGACAAAGACTAAAATAGTGTTACAAAATTTCCTAACCTGTTCGACTTATTTTGAGGGTGCTCTTTACTGATGTTGTTGTTGGTTCTTGTTCAACCTAACAATGTTGCAAAAATTTCCTAACTTACAGATCTTGCTTGTTCTGAGGTTGTTATTCACTGCTACAGTTGTCTCTGATCCTGCATGATAAGCATTTATTTAAGAAATTCATTACAATGGCACATGGCTAATCTCTTGCTTGTCATGTAAAATATTATAATCACCAATATGCATTATCTAGTAACATTTTTTGGATACTCAAGTTCCTTATCATCTATTCTGAGATCCTGCAGGCAATAAATGGTGACTCTTAATGGTGATCATGAAATCTGTTTCCAATTTCTGCTCCCCTATGTTTTGCCAGTGGGGCAAAGCAGGAGTTATGTATTTTATAAGTTTTAAATATACTGCTTTCTAAAGACTTACTGAAACTAAATATACTCACAACACAATTTTAGTTTTAAGAATTTGAATTCACACTCCTGAATATAAGATCTGGTACTAAAGTCCAGTCTTTCTACTCCTAAATTATGAAGAAATATATATTACAAATTAGAAATAACATAATATTATAAATTACATCTAACATTAACAAACAAATAAATAATTTTTAATGCAGATATTTCCCAAGAACATTGTTCACAGTTTCCTTATTCTTCCAAAATAATGTGACCTTGTGGTAAATAAAGTATCTATATTGTTGTTAAATAAAATTAATCTTATGTGACGATAATATGGACAATTGTAATGACATTTTGAGTATAACCAGTGACCCCTTAGGATTGAAAATGTTATAATACTCATATGTTTATCTTCAGTAAATTATTGTTCCTAAATAAATAATTCTATAAATCCCCAAATCTTATAGCAATGGCAGACTATACTTATTATATCAAAGGAGTATTTTTGAAAGGTATTATTTCAGCTGTCTGTGTTTTAGGCTTAACTACTCTTATAAGGCTGTAGACTTATTAGAAAATTTAGAAATGGTAAACAAAATTGTAAATTATATGATTGCTCTTGATTATTTTATTTAATTTATAAAATGCTTGAAGATGAAACATATGCTATCAGTTCATGAAATTTGGAGACCCTAGCGATGCTTTCAGTATCTGTTCAGTTGTCATTTCTACTAGAATAAAAAAAAAAACACTGAAATATTGGTGCTGGAAAAATGTGTTTTTGTAAATGAAGGAAATCACATCTCTCTGGTTTTACAGAGCACTCGAATAATGAGACTGTTTTGGACAAGGCTCTTTGGATGCTGTGGACTTCTCAACAGCCTTAAAAGCACTGCTGGGCAACCATTTCCTACATGTAGAGGCAACAGAAACCATTTCTATGGTGTTAGATAGTGGCTTGTGGTATTTGTGCATACAGATGGAGTGGGGATCCTGTCGCCCTGAAAAATTCTCTCTTCCCACACTCCAATCTCCTTGATGCACATTTATTTTCTATAGTTCATTCATACACCTTCATAGGCCTGGAAACATCAACTAGGATTCAGTTTCATAAGGTCTAAGATACAAAAGCAGAGTAAAGCCAAAGCACGTATTATTCCATCCTACCTGTTCATACCCTTTAATTTACTGATGCTTATTATATTCATTTTCTTTTTTTTTCAAGATTTTATTTATTTACCTGAGAGATAGAGTTATAGACAGTGAGAGGGAGAAACAGAGAGAAGGTCATCCATTGTTGGTTCACTCCCCAAGTGGCCTCAATGGCTGGAGCTTTTCTGATCTGAAGCCAGGAGTCAGGAGCTCCCTCCTGGTCTACCAAGTGGGGTCAGGGGCCCAAGGACCTGGGCCATCCTCCACTGTCTTCCTAGGCCACAGCAGAGAGCTGGATCCATAGACTGGCAGCCAAGACTAGGACCATTACCCGTATGGGATGCCAGCACTGCAGGTAGAGGATTAACCCACTGCATCACAGAGCCATCCCCTATATTCATTTCAATCTTTAGGATCAAACTGCAGCTGAAATCAAAGGAAAACTAGTGAATATTGGACTGTTAGGTATTTCTTGAATCCTTTACACTGTGTAGATTCTAAGAAATTTATTTCACAATTACAAATATTTAAATTAAAATATGCCATGTTTCTACAAATAACACAATATAATTCTAATGCAATTAATGATGTATAATACTAAGTATTAAATTTTATATTTGAAATTTCACTTTAAAATGCATTTAATGTTGTATTAAGATATATATTTTTTAAAACACGCTTAATGTTTTGTAAGTCATTTAAAATTTTTAAGGATATTGAAAAATGTTAAGAGATAATCCTCTAATACAGGAAAAGATTATTACCCCACAACTTTTCTGTAAGGGCTATGTACAATATGAAAAATACATCCATATGAGGATACATCAAAAGTCTGTGGAAAATAGCATTAAAATTAAGTTTATTTGGGTGCAAATATTTTTGAAATCAATGTATTTGAATGTTCTTAAAATTAATGAAAAATGAGTGGTATGAAAATACTATGCCTGGAACTAAAAATTTTTTTGCACCTGAAAAACTTATTTTTTAATTCCATTTTTCACACATTTTGAAGTGTTGTTGTATCTTTAGTTTTAAAGGCTTAGTTTAAGTATTTCACCAATTTCCTATTTCTTTAGAAATGAATACTAGAATTTAACAGTAGTCAAACTGTATTATGTAGATTTTCATAACAATTAAAGAAAATACCTAGTGCCATCTTCTTTACAACTGAGGAATCCAAGGATAAGAGAGGTTAAATTTAACATGGTTTGAACATATTGAATTTTGAATTCCAAAGATTACTTGTTCTTCTTATTTTAATAGAAACTATGGTGAGACAAAAATGAAAGGCCAGACACTCTCACGTTTTTAGTAATATTTAATGCATCCAGATTGTACTTCTCCCAGATAAAACACACACTTTAAAAGACTTCCAGTTCTCCCTACTGTAATTTTCTCTCCAAGAATCTTACTAGTTAGTATATTTTTTAAATCTCACTCTTGTCCTGTGACATTTCTACCACTCCCAAGTGTAAGGGTATGCTAACACTTACATAGATATTTGTGTGATTTCCTTCAACTCTGAACATATCTCAATGAAAAATTAAAAATATTTTAGCAAAATTTCATTTTGTAGATTCTAAAATTGTCTCTTTTATATCTGAGCTCTAGACTTGTTCCTTGTGATTTTAGAATGGCATATTCAGGTGTATTTTGAATTATGAGTTGATAGGTTTAAGGAATGACCTGCTCTGTAGCCATTCTATGGAGTCATCTTGGAGCCTGTCAGGCTCTGTAAAAGGAAAAAAAACCTTCATACCTGCAGCTGATTTAAAGGGACTTCCAATGAGTGCTTAGAGAAAATACTGAGGAAAGTCTTAGTAATAGGTTCTGTATCACCAATGGATAAGACCATAGTAAATATTAGAATCTCTGAGAGCTCACATGATTACCACGTGGCCTAAAGTTCCTGGTATGGTCATGAGCAGCTGCAAACAATGGAATGCATAAATACGTATAAGAGTATTGAGGCTTTGCGGAATAAGGTCTTGAAATCTGTGGTTTACTTGGAAACCAATACTGCCACAATATTATAATTAATGGAAAATTATAAGTCCATAATATATTTGGAAGACACTTGTGGGGAGCAACCCGGACTAGACTAAGTTACTGGAATTAAGACTTATTCTATGCATCTGCTCTCCCACAATATGGCGCTGAGAAGGGAGTAACAACTTCTACGCAGCTGCCTCTCGCCAACTTGATTGACTGAGCTGCAGGAGCTGATCTTGCTCCTGATTGGAGGAGAGCAGCGTACTCGGCGTGTGGGTAGCAGAGTTGGGATTGGTGGAAGGACTATAAAGGAGGAGAGAGACAACATGCACCAGGAACATCTAAGGGGAACATCTATCTGAAGGAACACCTGTGCAGCCCCCGAGAGAGCCGGCCGGCGGTGTGCCGCTCCGCTCCCCTGTGGAAGTGGGGAAGGTGGCAGGGGGAACCGCCCTTCCACAGAGGGGAAGAACCAGCAGCAAACCCGGGGAGGGCCGAGCAGACAAAAGAACAGCGCAGGGTCCTGTGTCGTTCCTCCACGAAGACGGGGAGCGACAACACTTAGGTAATGGAGCTCCACAGATAAACAGAAGGAATTCAATAAATATACTGCAGTTGATTTTAGACAGACAACATGCAAATAGGATTTTCTTGCTGTTTTTACTGCCCCCTCTCCATCCATAATTATAAGTACTTCAAATAAATTAAACATATACAGGTAATGAAGGATAGACTATAAGATAGAATCAAACAACACTTGCTCAGATGTACAAAACCAGTCAAGTTTAGAATTTAACTTTTTCCATCAGTAATCTTAATCTCATGTTTATAAATTTTCATGCATTTGAGCCAGTTAGATGTGTTCACAAAATTCAAATTTGTCATTTACATCTTATATTAATACTTAAAGCCCATAGTGGATCAAGAATTTGGCAGGAAAAACTAATTAGAAAATATAAACTGTATTCTTGAAATGCTAATCACATTGTTACTATATCCTTCTCTTCAAGTCTCTTTCTTAAGTAATACTTACAAATAACATGAATAATGTTTTAGATGTAACAAAGTAAATAGTTTATAATTTATAATTTAACTTGATAAACATGCTTAACATACTCTTAGATTAAAAGAAATTAGCAGATTTCATTTGTGCAAATATATTTTTATGTTAATAAATTAAAACCATGCAATACTTGATATTATATAATCATGGATGAAAATCATATATTTGCATTAATGTGAAAATTACATAATTAAATATAATAGCAGTTATTGAATAATTATCCCATACATAGTATGAAGTAGTTTATTCACCAAAAGTTTCATATACTACAAATGTCACTTTTTGAATACTTTGTGAATAATGAGTAAACACTTTGTTAAATGGTTTTGTAAAAATATTAATGCTATCTTTTATTTGTTCAATATCTAAAAATTCTGCTAATACCTGATATATGGTGGATTCAAGAAAGTTAACTACATGAATAAATGATTTTAGACTTCAAGACTGTTCTGCACTGAATTGTGTCCCCAGATTCCTATGTTGAAGCACTAGCTCCCAATGTAATGATATTTAGAGATGAGGTCATTGAAAGGTACTTTTTTTTTTTTTTTTTTTTTAAGATGAGGTAATGATGCTGGAACATTCTTGATGGGATTTGTGACTTGACAAAGAGAGATCAAAGACCTTACTGTTTTTTGTTCTTTCATTCAGCACCTTCACAAACAAGAGCACAGCAAGAGGATGGCCATGTGCAAGCCAGAAAGTGAGACCTTACCAGAACTCAACCATACTGGTACACTAACCTCAAATTCTCAGCTTCTGAAACTCTTAAATTAATCAATTTCTTATGTATAAGTCACTCAGCTTGTGGGATTTTGCTATGGCAGACCAACACAGCATGATTTGAAATCTGGAGGTGACCCTCATTTTCTATACTTCATGCCCATAGCCACAATCTGTTAGTTCTACTTTCATTACATTATGTATCCAAAATCTGATATGATTAAACAATCTCCACTTGTAATATTTAATTACTAGTAAATTTCAATAGCCTTTTCTGAACTAGCCTTTTCTGAACCGCTACTTCAGCACTTCCTTGAGAAAAATAAAACAATAACAAGAATATACTCATATTTTCAAGTGAATAGATATGAGGGTACTTCAAAAACATTCATGGTAATGGAACTAAAAGATGGAATTTCTATCAACATGGAGGATTCCATGATGGCAGAATAGGGAATGGCATACTGCACAAGGCTAGGGATAAATAGTAAAATAAAAAAGTGTCGGAAGTGCACTCTCAGGGGAGAATTAGAGAAATCCACAGTGGAAACTATGGAAGGAAGAGGAATGCTGTGGACCAGAGTGGAGGTTGAAAGATATAACATGAGCACGGATACAACACATGACTGCAGCAGCCGAGAGCTAGAGTGGGTGGCAGCTTGGAGACAGCAGTGAGACCAGATGACAACAACTTCTGGTGATGTAGCCAAAGGGAGAGTGTGGCCTGAGTCTGGCCTGAAGCCTTAGGGGTAGCAGTTATCCATAGTCCTAGAGGAAATACAAGGCAGGTTTCTCTCACTCCACCCTCCCCACAAGAGTTTCCATTGCCTGGGTGAAAAATGGTGGGCACCATGGGGGTTGGATGGCAGCTGCAAAAGCATTTGTGCAGGTGCACAGCAACTGGCTGAGACAGGATGCCATCTTGGCAGTTCTGGCATCAACAGTGTGATACGAGATTCTAGCAGAGGAGAAATCTGCAGTCCCCACTGACTTTGTGCCTGACTGGGAGGATTGACAGGGGACTGGGCACCCATGCAGGACTGTGAAGACCCCTCAGCCTCCCAACATTTGACAGACTCAGCAGCTCAAGCTTCCCAGGCAGAACTGGCTGGGAGAACATCTGCCTCTCTGTGAACCAGACAGAGTGGCAGGGTAGAGCAGAACCTCTGCACCCAGAGACTGTGGGAGCCTTCTGTTCTGAGACTGTGGGGACTCTGTGACTACGTGAGATGTTGCAGGGTGTAGCTGGATCTCTAGTCAATCACTGCATGTGGCTCCACACACTTGGACCTCCTTGGTTGCCTCTGGTGGGTCATTGCCCACAGACTATTCAGAGTGAATACTGCACAAATTATTTGTTATTTCATATGGTTGCACAGATGAGTGTTGAACCCACTGGGGGATAACACCAGGGCATTGCTTACCATGGTTGAGAGGAGGTAAGAGTGTGATCACACCAACAGAGGTGACCATTCCCTTCCTTCTTTTAAGAAGAGATCTGCCATGCTTAACTAGGGTGTTACCCTGGATACTCACCCAATAGTAGAGCACTGACCAGAGATCCCTGGCCACACCCAGCACACACTCCTTGGAATTCACTGAAAGTGCAGACATTCCACTAAGCCACAGAGGCATAGCCCTAAGATAAAGGCAATCAGAGGAAAAAACTAACAAATAACTCCACAAATGTCTAAAAATATACACAGAAATTAAAAAAAAGAAAAAGGAGAACATCATGACTCCCTTCCCCAACAGGAACATAACAACATTAAATAGTAGAATATAAGATGAAGAGATTGAAGAAATGCCAGAAATGGAATTCAAAAGGTTAATCATAAGATTACTAAAAAGCAATTGAAAACAAATACACAAACTAAAGAAAACCATACCTGACATGAACAAAAATTTTTCCCATGAAGTTAAGATTTTAAAGTGAAATCAAAATAAAATATTGAAAATGAAGAATTTAATAAATCAAATAAAAATGTGGTCGATATGCTTATTGACAGACCTTAGGAGGCAGTTAAAAGAATATCAGAGTTAGAAGACAAATCTTCGAAAACTTTCAGGGAAAAAATTTTCAGGAAAAAAATCCAAGAAGAAATTAGAAAACTTAAAAACAGTGTTGGAGATTTATGGGATACTATTCAATGACCCAATATATGGGCCTTAGGAGTTCTTAAAGTGTGGAGAGAATTGATTAGAATGCCTATTTCATGATATAATTATAGAAAACTTCCCCAGTTTGAAGAGAGAAAGGGACATACAAGTACAGGAAGCACAAAGAACTCCTAAAATACATGACTAAAAAAAAATCTTCACCAGGACATATTGGAGCCGAATTTCCCACAATAAAACATAAAAATTTCTAAAATTTGCAGAAGAGAAATGCCAAATTACTTTCAGAGGATCTCCAATTAGACTCATAATTGATTTATCATAAACTCTTTAGGCTAGGAGAGAATGGCAAGACATAACCATGTCTTAAGAGAAAAAAATCTATAAACCCAGATTATTGAACTCTGCAAAGCTTTCATTAAGAAGTAAGGTGAAATAAAGACCTTCTATAACAACCAGAAATTAAAATAATTTGTCACCACTAGTCCATCCTTGCAAATGATGCTTAAGGATTTGCTACACAGAGAAACACATAAAGATATCCATCTTTATGAAAAAATGTGAAGGCAGAATATTTGACAGTAAAAGTAAAGAAGAAATCCAAAGTAAACAATAGGAATAGTTATGAAAAATGACAGGGCCAAATTGTTACTTATCAATAGTCACCTTGAATGTAAATGGCCTCAACTCTCTAGTTAAAAGGTACAGACTGGCAGAATGGATTAAAAAACAAGACCCATCTCATTGCTGCCTATAAGAAACATACTTCACCACAAAGATACATGCAGAACTAAAGTGAAAGGATGGAAAAAGATATCCCATGCTTACAGAAAGCAAAAAAGAAGAACTATAGCAATCCTAACACCAGAACAAATAGACAATAACACAAAGTTTATAATTTAGTCCTGGAAGTTTTAGCCAGAGACATTAGGCAAGAAAAAAACCCAAATGGGTACAAATTGGTAAGGGGGAAGTCAAAACTAAACCTATTTGCTGTTGACTTGATTTTTTTTTTTTTGACAGGCAGAGTGGACAGTGAGAGGGAGAGACAGAGAGAGAAAGGTCTTCCTTTTGCGTTGGTTCACCCTCCCATGGCCGCTGTGGCTGGCGCGCTGCGGCTGGCGCACCGCGCTGATCCGATGACAGGAGTCAGGTACTTATCCTGGTCTCCCATGGGGTGCAGGACCCAAGCACTTGGGCCATCCTCCACTGCCCTCCTGGGCCACAGCAGAGAGCTGGCCTGGAAGAGGGGCAACCGGGACAGAATCCGGCGCCCTGACCGGGACTAGAACCCAGTGTGCTGGTGCTGCTAGGCAAAGGATTAGCCTATTGAACCGCAGCACCAGATGACTTGATTTTATATATAGGGGATCCAGAAAATCAACTCTATTCCAAGTAAATATTTCAACAGTTTGCACCCACACAGAAACACAAAGTATAAAGTACTGTTTGAAGACTAGTTTTACCGTTAATTCTCATAGTACGGCACATTAAGGACAGATGTCCTACTGGGGGAGCAAGTGCACATTGACTCCTGTTGTTGATTTAACAATTGACATTCTTATTTATGACATCAGTGATCACCCGAGGTTCTTGTCATGAGCTGCAAAGGCTATGGAAACCTCTTAAGTCCACAAAATCTGACCTTATTTAGACAAGGCCATAATCAAAGTGGAATTTCTCTCCTCCCTTCAGAGAAAGGTACCTTGCTAAAGCAATCTTATTTAGGAAAAACAAAGCTGGAGGCATCACAGCACCTGATTTCAAGACATACTACAGGGTAGTTATCATTAAATAGCCTGAAACTGGAAAACATACAGACATGTGGACAAATGAAATAGAATAGAAACTCCAGAAAGAAATCTACCCATCTACAACCAACTTATCTTTGACACAGGAGCTGAAATCATTCCTTGGATCAAGGACAGTCTCTTCAACAAATGGTGTTGGGAAAACTGGATCTCTGTGTGCAGAAGTATGAAACTAGATCCCTACCTTATATTTTACACAAAAATCCACTCAAAATGGATTAAAGATCTAAATCTTTGAATTGATATCATCAAATTATTAGAGAACTTTGGGAAAACTCTACAAGAGCTTGGAACAGGCAAATACTTCTTAGCAGACCCTAGAAGCACAGGCAATCAAAACCAAAATTGACAAATGGGATTAGTTCAAGCTGAGAAGCTTCTTTACTGCAAAAGCAACTCTCAGCAAAGTGAAGAGGCAACCGACAGAATGGAAGAAAATATTTGCAAACTGTGCAATTGATAAAGGGTTAATATCCAGACTATAAATAGAGCTTAAGAAATTCAACAACAACAAAACAAACAATTTAATAACAAAATGGACAAAGAACTTGAACGGGCATTTTTCAAAAGAGGAAAATAAAATGGCAAACAGATAGATGACAAAATGCTCAAGATCACTAGCCATCAGGGAAATGCAAATCAAAAGCACAATGAGGTTCACTTCACCCTAGTTAGAACGATTCTCATACAGAAATCAACAAAGAACAAATGCTGGAGAGGATGTGGAGAAAGATACCATAATCCACTGATGGTGGGAATGTATACTGGATCAACCATTGTGGAAGAAAGTATGGAAATACCTCAGAAATCTTAATATAAATCTACCATATGATCTAGCCATCCACTCTTGGGACATTATCAAAACCAAAAGAAATCAGCATATGAAAGAGTTATCTGTACTCCCATGTTTATTGCAACTCAGTTCACAATAGCTAAGATATGGAATCAATGTAGATGCCCATCAACTGATGAATGGATAAAGAAAATGAGGTATATATATACTATGAAGTACTACTCAGCTGTGAAAAGAAATGAAATCCTGTATTTTGCAACAAAATTGATGTGACTGGAAACCAGTATACTTAGTGAAATAAATCAGTCCTAAAAGACAGATACCATATGTTTTCCATGATCTGAGGTAACTAACAGAATATCTAAAATGTGATGTATTGGAGTGAAATGGACATTTTGAGATTGGATGATTGTTTACATCCTTTATCTCTTCTTTTGAGAAACAGTGTTTTTTTTTTCATAGTATTTGTTGAACTCTTTTTTTTAAATTTTATTTGCCAGGTAGAGTTATAGACAGTGAGAGAGAGAGACAGAGAGAAAGTTTTTCCTTCTGTTGGTTCTCTCCCCAAATGCCTGCCATGGCCAGCACTGCGCTAATCCGAAGCCAAGAGCCAGGTGCTTCTTCCTGGTCTCCCATGCAGATGCAGGGGCCCAAGCACTTGGGCCATCCTCCACTGCCATCCCAGGCCACAGCAGAGAGTTGGACTGGAAGAGGAGCAACCGGGACTAGAACTCGGCGCCCATATGTAATGCTGGCGCCATAGGTGTTGGATTAACCAAGTGAGCCATGGTGCCACCCCAATGTTGAACTCTTTTACTTAGCGTAGGCTTAACCTTACAACAATTGAGTAAACTGAAAGTAAATCTTTGTAAAAATCAAGAGTGGGAATGGGAAAGGGAGGAGAAGAAAGGTGGAGCGTGGGCAGGAGGAAAGATAGGGTGGGAAGTATCACTGTGTTCCTAAATCTATATATATGAAATCCATGAAAATTGTATAACTTAAATAATTTTTTTAAAAAAGATATTTTTGGTGCAAATGACAGAAATCCATGCACAGTTCCTGCATCAATTGCAATTTCCACAAACTTTTTGAAGCTCCCCCCCCCAATTCATTGGTGTCAACATTTTAGCACTAAATGAACATATTTTTAATTCCAATTTTATACCCATTTTGAATATATATAAATATGCATGCATGTACTTGTGTTTGCAGGTATGTGCATACAGGTGTATGTGTATGTGTGTGTGTGTGTGTGCACAAAATCACTCTCTACTTAAAACCCAACAACATTCTCAATTGCACTTATAGTACAATCTAAAGTCTTTATTATGGCTTTGAACATTTCAAGAACTAGTATTTTCTGTGCTTCCCAATGAATCTCACATTGCTCTCATTTAAGTTCATGATGGTTCATCTTTACTGACCTCCTTCATGCAATTCAACAAGCTCGACTAATTTCCCACTTATGTAATTCATATTTACTATGCTCTTTTCCTGAAATGTTTTCCCCACATTTTCACTGCACTGGACCTGATGACCTGAGAAAAATCATGCAGCTGGCTTCTGTGAAGGATGTTGATGTTGTGCCAATCAAGAGTTTTCTGTGCTATTGTAAACTGGTATTTGTAGTGACAACTTTATGCATCTTAGTGAAAGTTTCAGGTGGTTTCTCTTATTTTCTCTAAATTAACCAATCAAGACTGTCACTTTTCAATGCTTTGTCTGGACTAAACATGAGAACGTCCCCTTTTATAGACTATAAAATATTTTAGACAATCAGCCCTAAATGTTTCCTTTCTTCAGGGACCCTTCTTGTTGCAGCTCGGAGGTTTTTTTTAAAATTTCTTTTTCTTCTTCTTTCTCTGCTTTCTTTAAATAAACAACTTCTGCTTTATACACTCTTCCTTCTCTGGGCTCCTGTGAATGTGACATGACCAAAGTGGAGAAATGGAATTCTAATAACCTCATACTCCTACAACATTTCTTGAGGGCTCATCTAGGACCATCTGAAGGTTTAGAAAAGATGGACTGTAGTCTACGGCCATACCACCCTGAATGTGCCCGATCTTGTCTGAAAAGATGGATTGCCTCTGCTTTTTTTTTTTTTTTTTTTTTGAAACCCTTGTTCTCCATCATAGGCCACCATCATTTAATGCACAAGAACTTTGTCAGCCAGTTGAAAGAGATTAGCATGACTGCCAGTCTTAAACCGCAGAGAACAAAACTGATTAATCCACCTCCACTTTTTAAAAAACTGGAAAGGTTGGTCCTATTCTGCTTCATCTAATGCATGAAACTGTAGTAAGGTTTCTGGCTGGGGCAGCTCCCCAGTGTTCTCTGAATGCTTCCTCATGGGATCAGCACTTTGACTGCCTGTTAGGGTATTGGACTAAAATCTGAATTCATCACTTTTTAATTTCTCCTTCCTTCTTCTCCTCACTCAGCCTCAAATGTGGGGAAAGAGGCGGGCAGAGAGGTTTATCCCCCTAAGCTAACAAGAGAGAGGCTTTAATCTGTTAAATCTTTTCAATCTGATACATTTTTTCTCTCTTCTCTGACGTTTAAATTTTTTGATGGCTTTTTTTTTTTGTCAGCTTTTGACAACACAATTCTCTGATTCTCCATTGCTTTGGATAATTGAGTCTTAAAGGACTAAGCATTATCTTCCTTTTTTAAATAGAGTAATTGCTGTAACTATGATTAGATCTGGCTGAGAGCTTTGGTTAAAATACTCGTTACATGGACTTTTACAGCTTTTACTTTGACCAAACGGCTTAAACCTTTGACAATGGTTTAGGGATTTTTTTTAAAGATTTATTTGAAAGAGTTACAAAGAGAAAGGGAGAGACAGAGAAGGATCTTCTATCTGCTGTTTCACTTCCCAAGTGGCTGCAAAGGCCAGGGCAGAGCCAGGCTGAAGCCAAGAGTGTCACCGGCTCTCCCGCACATGTACAGAGGCCGGAGCAATTGGGACATCTTCTACTGCTTTTCCCAGGCCATTAGCAGGGATTGGAAGTGGAGCAGCTGGGACATGAACTGGCACTTGCATGGATGCTAACATCCTAGAAAGTGGCTTTACCCTCTACACCACTATACCACAGCACCAGCTACAGGTAATTATTTAGATTTAAACCTCTAAGTTGAGTCTTCCAAATTGAGGCATCTAGTTGGACCCCTGGAACTCTCAAAAGATAAGGCTCTCAATTGGGAAAATAATGACTTTAATTTAAAATGATGCTAAACGTTTGTTGTGCATATATAGGTTTGATGTTTCATGCTCCAGGGTCAATGAGACATGCTTCCAGAGTGACTTCATCCCCCATTACTTTAATATCAGATATCTTATCCTTCATTTTATGTTGGTTGCCTGATGATGGAGGGTAGTGGGAAGGTACACATTAGTCCCCATCCTTGACATCTGACTAGGAATGAGTCAGTTCAGAGGCAGGGAGCGGGCTGCCCCCCCATGCACTCCTGTACTTGTTACAGTCCTCTCCTGCCTAACACATGTTGGTACTAGGGGTTAAACTCCTCTAGGTGGGGGGACGTCACTGTGAGCATACAGGCAAGGGTGATGCGTTCATGAACAGCCGTGTCTACCCTGGGTGCAGCACCCACTTATGGGACAGGGAACTGCCTGGTAGACATGAGATAGGTGTGCCTGCATGTCATTCTGACTGCACAGCATGGTTGGCTTAAGAGAAAATAGGATAAGTGGTTCGCCTGACCTGCCCAAACCATCAGGATTAGTGAGCATGAGGGATTCTTTAAAAAGGGACTGACTAAGGCACAGGAAAGCCAATAAATTGAAAAGGGAGGTCCAGTATATGAGAAGGATGAAAAGTTTTGGCCAAGAAGGCTCATAGAGGTGCCAGCACTGTTGCACAGTAGGTAAAGCCTCCACCTGCAGCACTGGCATCCCATATGGGCACTGGTCCATGTCCTGGCTGCTCCTCTTTAGAACCAGCTCTCTGCTATGGCCTGGAAAGTAGTGGAAGATGGTTCAAATGTTTGGGCCCCTGAATCCATGTTGGAAACATGAGAGAAGATCCTGGCTCCTGGCTTCAAATTGGCCCAGCTTCGGTCATTGCAGCCCATTTGGGGAGTAAACCAGCAGATGGAAGACCTTTCTGTCTGTGTCACCCTCTCGGTAACTCTATTTCTCAAATACATAAATAAATCAATAATTTAAAAAACAAGGCTCATAGAATAATCAGGATAAGATATAGTGATATAACTTCCAAAAGATAACACTGACAAATATCATCTATCAGCTTCTTCAATATATCCACTTTGAGACTTGGGCATATGTATGCTGTACATGGACAGAATGTTTTCAGCAAGGTCTAGAGGAAAGACATGGAGATAGAAGGGAGGGCCAAAGTTAGACACAGGTAAGGATGATTACGCCTGTTGACTTAACTCTCCTTGTCTTTGAATGCTGGGTTACACACCCAGTCCGTCATGATCACCAGGATCAAGAGTACCAGGGAATCCAGGGAAGAATGGAGGTAAAGGTAAGAGTGTCTACTCCTTTTCTCTGACATCTCCATATTGTGGGCTCCAGGGTGCTATGCTCTCACAGTCCAGGAACTTGAGAGATGCTTCAAGTGGGTGGAGGCAGAAATTTAGATATGTCTTTGTTTCATGTCCTTTTATTTCAGATGTTTAAGAAACCATCTTCAACATTAACACTTTTGGAATGCATTGTTGAGTACTGGGATTGCTTTGACCCTAAAACCTTAAAGAAAGAATGTCTTTTTTTATCTGCACCGTAGTACGGGCAGGATACAGGCTAGAAGGCTAGGAGATTTGGACTCCAGAGGGAAGTATTATCTATAACACCCTCCTCCAACTATATTTGTTTTGCTTGCAGAATTGGACATTGGTATGAGATCTATTTTTCCAAGCAATTTTTTGCACTGTAAGAAAAGCCACACTTTGTCAGCTCTGTAAAGAAGATCCAGTGCTTTTAGCAGTAGTTACTTACCCTCAATACCCCAGCTGCCCTGCTTCCCCCGAATGCCATATATCCTGCCACACAATCTACACTGATCCCTCTGTTTACCACTCCTGTTCCCTCATGGATCCCTTATCAGGAGCTACCTGTTAGCAAGCAGGACACTTTGCCACTAACTTGTATCTTACATGTCCAGGAAGCTTCCAGAGTGTTCAGTGGCCCTACTTGTGTCCATGCCCCTTTTCCCTACAGGATTTTAGAGAGATAAGTGGGAATTTTGGTAGATTTTTAGGTGATCCTGACAAATATATTGAAACCTTCCAGAGTTTGCCCCAGGTCTATGATTTCACTTGGAAAGATATAATGTAACTCCTGAATCAGACCGTAAAAGAGACTGAGAGACAGGCTGTTCTCCAAGTTGCAGAAATTTAAAGGATGAACTTTATATGATATTTACATCTTTGCCTGATCAGGGAGGCCAGGGAAAGTTATATTCTACAGGAAAACATGCTGTTCCTCAAGAAGATCCTCACCCTGTATGGACACCATATGAAAATGTAGATGAATGGAAATGAAAATATTTCATCATTTGTATCCTGGGGGACTGAGGAGGACTGGGTCCAAACTCCTCAACTAGTCCAAACTGTCCACGATAGACCAAGGTCCAAAGAAGAGCACTTTAACCTTCTTAGAAAAACTGAGAGGCATTAGTCAAACATACTTCCCTATCTCCTAATTTTATAGGAGTGGCAACTTTGAAGGACAAGTTCATTACTCAATCAGCTTCAGATAAGAGTCCTGATGGTCTGGGTGGTCCTGATCGCAAAAGGGAAGGAAGTTGATCTCCTTCTAGATACTAGAACCACCTTTTCTGTCCTTCTGTCAAATCTCTTACTCTCCTCTTCCCTTGGAATGACTGTGAGAGATTTAGGATTTAGATTTAGGAAAATCTTTTGTAGATATGCCACCATCCCTAATCTTTAACTGGAATAATTTTTTAACAAATGCCTTCTGGCTCATACTGGGGCTCCCAATATCCCTTCTAGGGTGAGATCTCTTAGCCCAGATAGGAACCACCATCCTCATGGCTACAGGGCAATCCTTCTGCCTTACAATAATTGAGACAGATATTAACCCAGAGGCTTGGGCAACCTGGTGAAAAATTCACCAAGCAATAACTGTTCAGTCAATGTGGTTTCATCTTAAGGATCCCTCCCTCCTCTTCCATGACAAGAATTTACTCTAAGAATAGACTTTAATCATGTTGACTCTATGCAGCACAGTGAGGGTTTATAAAAATCCCTTTTATTTTGGGAGACATGCCCATGACACCCCCCTCTTACCTTCTTTTATGGCTTGTCTCTTCTCATTGAGAGAACATCATGTTTTTACTCCAGAAGGTCCAGCAGACAGAACCATGGACCCCTGGACAGATCATGAAGGAGGAACCCAGACTGCTGCCTTCAATATCACCCACCTCCAGCTTAACATAGCTAGAAGGCAACTCAACGGCAGTTAGGGTTACCTCCTCAGAACAAGGATGCATAGAAAGATAGATTCCTGGCTAGGCAGATAGGGACCAGCGAAATCCTCCCCCACCAACTAGAGATGAGTCTCAAGGGTCCTGAGAAGTCAAGCAGCTGGTTTCTGTGAAGGTTGTTGATGTCATATGCTAGTCCTTGTATTTGAGGTTTCTCTGTGCTATTGTAACAGATCTAGATAATGAGAATTTTATGCATCTTGGGGAAGATTTCATGTACTTTCACTTGGCTTTCACCCAATTTGCCAATCAAAACTGTCAGTTCTCAAAGCATCTTGTGGCTCAATCATGAAAACTTCTTCTCTGACAGCTTTGAAAACCCTGCAGGAAATCATCCCCCAATGGCTTGCTTTTCCAGAAACCCCTATCGATGCAGTTGGAACACTTTTATTTTGCTTTTGGTTTATCTACTTCATCTCAGTGAACTAGTTCTGCTTTATGTACTCTCCCTTGTCCATGCTCCTTGTTCTTTAAATACATGAGACAGGAGCCTTGCAGACAAAAAATTGCAATAACTACAGACTCTTGCATCAGTAATACTCATTCTATCTAAAATTCACGTAAAGGTGAATGTTTAACTAAATTATGATAATTTTATATGCCTCAGAATTTATCTCCCTTATCATAATATATACACTGTAATGCCTTCTATTACTCATTTCTTCATGGTCATCTCTGAAGTGAGAGGCAACCAGTGTTGATTGATTACTCATGTGAGCTTCATGTCTTTAGTACCTTCTCTGCCCTGATCCCTTATATTGAACATATAATAGTTTCCTTTCTGATTCATTTATATATATATATATATATATATATAGAGAGAGAGAGAGAGAGAGAGAGAGAGTATTGCAAATATCTGAAAAGATATATTAGTAATACATAAATATGTACACATACATCCATATACATATGATTTTCTAACCTTTAGTGTCTATGAGTTGTGATCTTGGATGCTGCTACCAACTAAAAAATAGTTCCCATGACTCTGTTTCCTCTACCAGCTGGTTATTTTGTGCTTACCTTATATATAAATCCCTTCTTGGAATCACAGCTCTAATCTTAGATGACTTAGGACCCCAATTTTAGTCTAAGAGTTTGTAATTTGCCCATAAAGATTTACATAGATTCTTAGCACAGTGATGCTGGACAATAATGTTCATATTCAGGGACAGATAACAGCACAGTGTAATGTAGATTTGTGTTTTATCATGGATTTCCAATATTCTTTGTCATTGATTCTTAATGTCTTTTTTTAAAAGATTTATTTATTTGAAAGGCAGAATTAGAGAGAAAGAGAGAGTCAGAGGGAGAGAGAGTGAGAGAGATAAAGAGAGAGGTCTGTATTGCAGCATGGTTGGCTGAGCTTCTGCCTACAATGCCAGCATCCCATATGGGCACTGGTTCAAGACCTGGCTACTCCACTTCCAATCCAGCTCTCTGCTATGGCCTGAGAAAGCAGTGGAAGATGGCCCAAGTCCTTGGGCCCCTGCACCCATGTGGGAGACCTGCAAGAAGCTCCTGGACCCTGGCTTCAGATCAGCTCAGCTCCAACTGTTGCAGCCATTTGGGGAGTGAACCTGCAGATGGAAGACCTTTATCTCTGTCTCTCCCTCTCTCTATTTGTAACTCTTCCACTTAAAGAAATAAATAAAAGAGAGAGAGAGAGAGAGAGAGAGAGAGAGAGAGGCTCTCCAAATGGCCAGTGACCAGGGCTGTGCCTTGCCAAAAACAAGAGCCTGAAACCTCATCAGGGTCTCTTACATGAGTGACACAGGTCCAGGTAATTACTTAATCTTCTGCTGGTTTCCCAGGTGCATTATCATGGAGCTACATTTGAAGTGGAGCAGTCAGGATCTGAACCAGCGCTCATATAGGATGCTGGAGTCATAGCTGGTGGTTTAACCCTGTCTGCCACAACGCTAACCCCAATTTAATATTTCCTACACTGCCATCATGAGAAATGGTAAATTGCCTGGAATTTTGGTCTCAAATATATTTTAAGTCTCATTTTGTTTAAACACCCACCAACTTTTATCAGTTTAGTTTTTTGTAAGGAAGTTTTATGTGCCCATTATACTTCTGCTATCACCAATCTGGTGTCCTGGTCTAAAGACAGTTCCCAATATCCTGATAGTTGCTGATGAAGTAGACAGCAAACGGGCTCCTCTGAATCCTTGTTGACCATTCCTTGAAATTCCTGTACCTACAACCTGGGTATCCTTGGCTCTATTTGTATATGAACCTATTTCTGTAGAAATTATTAGGGCACATGAAAACTTCTATGCAGATTGTATTAAAGTACACTGCATTGTTTGTAGTACTGAGGGAACTTCAATTCTATCTAAATTTCTTGATTGGAATGAAATTGTGATGATTAAACAAAAGAAATTCAGGATGCTATTGTTGTTATGGGGGAAGGAATGGGTGCTAAACAAAAGTAGGTATCTCCTATAGCAGCTCAATTTGTTAAGTCAGTGCCTCTGGCTTGTTCTGAAAGAATAGCATGGGCTGATGGGGTAGGTCTGGGAAAGAGAAATCAGTGCTAATATTTCTGAAATGTTTGCATATTTGCAGAAAGACTTCCTCTAGATTCTCCCACACGGCTTTTCTCAGCTTCTGCTGATTTAGTTCTCTTTAAGGATTCTTCCAGAGTTCTCCCACTCCAAATGAAGCTGTCCAGAACAGCTGTGGCTTTGTCAATCACATTCATATTTTAAAAGAAGCCACAGTGAGAGCTATAAGGCTTCACAGAGAGGAGGAAAAAGGAGAGAATTGCAAGAAAATTATACCCCTATTTTAGAGATTTGCCCACAAGCCCACAATCTGAAATAGAAAAAAATGTAATGGATCTTTATAAATTTGATATTTCAACTTAATGGTGTCTTTTATTTCATTGAAAGAAAAATATGGAAATTTCAAAGAATGAAATAACTTAGCTTCCTTCATATATTTTAATTTTCTTTTGGAATGAAGTTCAAGCTTCCTGTTTGTGGTGCCTATTTCTACTCTCATCATTCCTCATGTCATCTGTGACTTTACTGTGCTCAAGCCACCTGATATTCTGGCAGCTTCTTCACTTGTTAATTTACAAACTCCTTGTACCCTAGATTTGTGCTTATGCTGTTTACCTTGCTCGGTTGCTCTTTCACCCTTTATACTCTCCTATTCACTTTAATTCTTTTGGAGAGGAGGCCAGAGTATTAAAGGAAGCATTGCCCTCCACAACCACTTCAACTTTCTTTTGCCCATACTTCCATAGTAACCTATACATATAAGGGAACTTCAATAAGTTCCTGGAAAAGTGAAATGAAATAATAAAACTTATTTTTCATGAACTTATTTCAAGACCCTTGATGTGGTTTCTAACAGTGATATTAATTGACATTTAAAAACAACTTTATTGGGGTCAGCGTTGTATTGGAGTAGATTAAGCTGCTGACTGTGACATCCACATTACACAGAAGCACTGGCTTTAGTCCTGGCTCCTCTGCTTTGGATTCAACTCCCCGGTAATAAGCCTGGGCACTCAGAGGAAGAGGGCCCAAATACCTGGAACTCTGTCATGTACATGGGAAACCTAGAAGAAATTCCAAGATACTGGCATCAGCCTGGCCCAGTCTAGGCTAACAGCCATCTGGCCAGTGAACCAGCAGATGGAAGATCTCTTTCTCCCTCTCTGTAACTCAGTCTTTCAAATAAATAAAAATGATATTTTAAAAAACAACCTTTTTTATTTATTAGTCTACATAAAATAAACTGTATATATTAAAAAAGTAAAGTTTGGTATATTTTGGCATTTTTATGAAGCTATAAACACAAACAAGATAATGAATATATACAAAAAATATTAGAATCAATGCATACATTCTATCATCTTGCCTTCCTGTCCTTTCCTAACTCCTCCTCTCACCTTATGTTAAACAAACACTAATTTGGTTTCTGTTATGTTAGATTAGTTTGCATTTGCTTTATGTCTTTTCCTGTAACTTTTTTTAAATAGATTTTTATTGGTTTGAGAGGCAGAGTTACAGAGAGAGAGGTCTTCCATCTTCCGGTTCACTCCCCAAATGGCTGCAATGGCTGGAGCTTGGTCATGCAGGAGCCAGGAGCCAGGAGCCAGGAGCTTCCTCCAGGCTTCCCACACAGGTACAGGGGACCAAACATTTGGGCCACCTTCCACCACCTTGCATTCCTGGGCCATTAGCTAGATTAGAGGAGGAGCAGCTGGGACACCAACTGGTGCCCATATGGGATGCAGGTGGAGGCTTAACCCAATTCACTGCAGCACTGGCCCCCAACATACTATTTTGAAATAATTTTAACAAAAAAATGGAAAAGTAGGATAGAGTGATATCCTTACCTAAAATCCAGCTTTCCCTAATGACAGCTATAGTAAATTATCAAAACCTGGAAGAATGTGTGTGTGTGTGTGTGTATGCCATATGTAATGAACTATATTCTGACATTATTTGGATGATATTAGACTTTCACAGGATCACCAGGCTATGAGATTTATTTTCTTTCTTTTTTATTTTAAAGATTTATTTATTTAATTGAAAGTCAGAGTTACACAGAGAGAGAAGGAGAGGGAGGGAGGATGGGGGAGAGAGAGAGAGAGAGAGAGTCTTCCATCCCCTGATTCTTCCATCCCCTGATTCACTCCTCAGATGGCCACAATGGCTGGAGCTGCACTGATCCGAAGCCAGGAGCCAGGAGCTGCTTTCAGGTCTACCATGTGGGTGCAGTGGCCCAAGGACTTGTACCATCTTCTACTGCTATCCCAGGCCATAGCAGAGATTTGAATTGGAAGTGGAGCCGCCAGGACACGAACCAGCACCCATATGGGATGCCTGCACTTTAGGTGATGGCTTTATCCGCTATGCCACAGCATCAGCCCCGAGGGTTATTTTCTTTTACCAAGTTTCAGACACAGAAAGGTAGGTACATAAAGTCTTAAATTTGTCTTTGAGGAAATAATTTAATTTTGATGTTTGTTATGGCGTTTGCTTCTGACTCCATCATTAATCACAGATTGTTTCTGCAAAGGATGAAGACTGTTGAAAACATTTCTAGAGAGGGATGTCAATCCTAATCTATGCTTTTTGGGTGATAGCCATGCAAAATAAAAGGAGGTTAAAGAAAGCTGCAAAAGAAAGCAGAAAAATTAGTGTATTTAGATAATAAAGAATTAAATAGCAGGGAGTGGGTGTGAAAAAAAGTGAGAAAAACTCAGCAGATTGGATGAACCAGTGTTTGAAAGTTTAGTGAAAATTTCTAGAATTGCCATAAATTAAATGAAATTGGAGGGACCTCTAAAAGTTTCTGAGAAATGTTACTTGTGGTAACAAATTATGTATAATTTTCTAAAAAAAAAATCAAGAGATACTAATAAGTACGGGAACACATTAAAATTACTTGCAGTTTTTTATCTGTGCATGTATAAAAGCAACTTAGTATAACTCAACTTTTTTTAGTGTGTCAATGAATTTATCGGTCACTAAAACCAATACTGCCTCATTGCCAGAGAACTTGTCCTTTTTTTGTATTTTTGTTAAAAATCCTTAATATCTGACGGAACACAGATTTTATCTTATCGCTACCACTTCTCTATACAATATAATCACATATTCAGCTATTTTGTCCAGTCAACTTTATTTATTTAACTCCTTCCCAGCTCATCTGCACTCTGTCATCGGATCCATGTCGCTGATCTCTCAGCTCATTAACACCACAATTTTTAAATAAATGCTCATGTTCCCCCTTTCTTTATTGGCCCTCAAAACATTCTTTCCACTGATCAATGTGATTTTATTGTACTGTGTACAAGATGATAGTTGCTTTTGCTTGACAAAACTTTAGTGCTTTTTCCTTACTACTTGGAAGGAACCAAAGTCCTCTCATTTTAACCTTCCTGTTCTCTGATATCTCATAGCTCACTATTCTCCTATTCAGAGACTTCACTTCTTGGCATACCAGACATGCATATTTTTCAGCTTGACCTATTGTCTTCAGCTTGTGAAACTTTGTCCTCTTGTGTGAGATACACTTACACTTCTCTCCACCCTATTTCTACTTCCTTGCTTTTCTCCAACTTATATTCTAGCTTCCCACTTCAGGTTCAATGTTCTCAAGAAATCATCTATTATCCATTTCTCTCCATTCTTCATAAGTTGTTTTGCCTGTGTGTACTATGAGCTTCCTTATTTTTCATTTGTTATGTTTTTTATATTGAAATATGTTGGATTAATATTGTTTATTTTCTTCAGCAGAGTATAAACTCTGCAAGGAAACAGACCATGCACTTCTTGTTTTGGCACTCTATATAAATGAATAAACCAAAAAATACAGCACAGCTGAAAGCCATAGGAAGAAAAAAAGAACTATGCTTAGCTAATATTCAAAATTACTTAGCTTTATGTATTCTGTCATTCTACTCAATAGTAAATGTGAAGAATATTAAGTACAATGTACCTATCGTTTTTTGCTACCACAAGATTGGTTGAGATTGTGATTATTTTATATCCTTGATGTGCCTTAGAATGTTAAATTGCTGGGCTCTACTCTAGGTGCCAGATAAATATATATTTTATGTTGACAAATAGTAGGCACTGAGTGACAACTGCTTCCAAAGGAGTACCAGAAACAAGTTTCCCATTGACTCATTATTGAAGCACAAAAGTCATTTGGAATAATTCACACACAAATAATATTCTCCAAGTAATTTTGTAGAATACAAGTAGAGTTTTGTTTTTCTAGTAAAGTTATCAATTCTTGAGTTTCTGTAAATCTGAGAGTTTTTACAATTTTCTAAGAGAACAAATGGGCTGGAAAAATTATAATATAATTTTTATAATTGTAGTCATGGTTTTGTCTGATAGAAAATTTCAATATGAACTACTAGAAACATGATACTGTTCAAAAACATTTTGTATTTTAGAACTGTGAGCATAATCTCAGTACTTTCATATATCAAGAATGCTTATGTTGTATTTTTATATTCGAATTTTTCTTTAGTTTTGAATGTGACTAAAATGTCAGATGCTTTTCTTTATGTTATATATGGGAATAAAATCATGATTTGGAATGAAGAAACCCACTGTCTTTACCAAAATTCTTAAAAATGGAAATATAAAATCAACATGACACATCAAAAATGATACATTTTGATGATTGATTTTTATTTTCTGAACATTTGTTAAAATATGAAATACATGTATATACACTATATACATATACTGCTACATACACATATTGGTTTAATTAACATTAAGTTAATTTTTGCAGATTTTACATAGCACATCAATGGCATCAAAATCATATTTAAAACATAACTACCACACTATATAAGCTCCTATCTCTCCCCTAAGGTTAACCACTGTTTTGACTTCAAACACAGTAGTGTTCCTTTGATTTTTGAACTTTTCAAAAGTAAAATCATATAAAATGTACTATTTTGTCTTTGTTCTCATATAATACTATTTATTTTTCCATTGTGTTGATAGTTACTACAGAATTTCTATTTTGGGGCTATTAAAAATACTATTGCTATCAAAATATATTCATTTCTGTTATGTGCATACCAAAGTGTGGAACATCTATATCATAGTTTATGTATATACTTAACTTTAGTTAAATAATTGCCAAAGAGGTTGTACCAATTTGCCTACCTATGACAAATGCGTAAGTGTTCTGATTTCTCCACATCCTTGATAACATTTACTATTACTATATTATAGTTATTTAAACATTAGCCATCATTTACAGTGTAAAGGAATGAGTATGCAATGCACTTCCAAGGTACATGTATCTGATAATTAACAGGATTAGTAAAATATTTGTTATGTTTTAGGTCTCCTTTTCATGAAATAGTTGTTCAAATTTTCTGCTATTTTCATCAGCTTCAGTCATTAGGTTTCTCTATTATTTGTTGGATTTATGTATTGTAAATATTTTTCCAACTTGGGATTTCCCTTTTTATTGGTCTGCTGTTGGTTTATTTTTATAAACATTAGTTCATAAGTTAAAAATAAGACAATTTTAAGTATTTTTAATATCATGGTCAGTATAAACAATTATTTCCATAAGCTATACCTTAAATTAAATATTTTGAAAGCTATCTTTATTAGAGTAATAAGCATTTGCATTAAAATGCCTGTTCTATATCCTGCAACTTATGTGTAGCATGACCTTAGACAAGAGAGTTAATTTCTAATTTTTCAGTCTCCTCAAAAGTAAAATAATATTTATTTGTTGGATTGGATAAAAGATAATGTATATGAATATAATGAGTTTTTTATAAATTGTAAAACACAAGACAGCTATAACATAATGATAAGGATAATTATGTAATTTCGAATATTAGGCACAGCTGATTGTGGTCATATTCATATCATAACTTCCAGTTAGTGTACAAGTTGTAGCATTTGTAATATTGCTAATTGGAATGGAGTCCTTTATAAGCACTACGATTTAATTTTCTTCAATGTTTGAAACAATATACTTAAAACCATGTGTGTCAGTAAACATCAATTCATACATTGCAGGTAGACAAATATAATATAAAACAATCCAAACAAAGTATTATCATTTTAAAGTAATATTACTTTAACTATTTTCATATAATGTATATGAGTTGATAGATTTGCCTGATAGTTTATTTGTGCATACCATTAGCATTTATTGAGCATCTAACTGAAAGTCAGGCTAGACTGATGTTTCCCCAATAATGGAATTATTCCTTCAGATAGAATGCTAAACATAAGCAAATCAATAAATGTGTTATAACACATTCAGAAAACAAATGGCAAAAACATATTACTACTTCATTAGGTGCAGAAGGAGTAAGTAACAAAATTTAACATCTTTTCATGATTTAAAAAAAATCAACAAATTAGGTACAAAAGAAATGTACTTCAGTTTAGCTGACAATGAAGACCATGTATGACAAGACCAACATTTGCAATACATTAATAATAAAAAACTGGATCCTTTTCCTCTAAGACGTAGAACAAGACAAGGATGTTCATTGTCACCACTTTTTTTTTACTTGTTAGAATGACAAATTTACCAAAATCTGATAACACTGGTGAGGTAAGGATTTGGGGAGACAGGGAATTGAAAATATTTTTAGTAGGATTAAAAATTGGTGTGGGCTCTTTGTATTGCACTTTGGTACATCTAGGGAGATTATTGACGCCATAAACAAGAGTGTCAAATTGCTAAGTCAACAACAGGAGTCACTGTGCACTTACTCCTCCTGTAGGATCTCTGTCCTTAATGTGTTGTTCAATGTGAATTAATGCTATAACTAGTACTCAAACAGTATTTTACACTTCATGTTCTGTGTGGGTGCAAACTGATGAATTCTTTACTTAATATATACTAAATTGATCTTCTGTATATAAAGAGAATTGAAAATGAATCTTGATGTGAATGGAATGGGAGAGGGAGCGGGAAAGGGGAGGGTTGCAGGTGGGAGGGAAGTTATGGGGGGAAAGCCATTGTAATCCACAAATTGTACTTGGGAAATTTATATTTACTAAATAAAAGTTTAAAAAAATATGAAAACACAATACTCTGACCAGCAACTTCACCTCCAGGAAGTTATATGGATCTGCTTGCACTGGGTGTTAAGGCATATTTACAAGGATACTCACTGTAGCATTATGCAGTCATAAAAATGGTAAGCAGCCCACTGCCTATAGTGGAGGCTGACTACACAGATTATAGTACACTCTTCCAAAGGGGTACAATGCAGCTATTATAAAAGATAAGCCAGATTTCTATTTATGGAATGACATCCAACACGTACTGTTACATTTTAAAAAGAAGATATGGAATAATGTGGGTGGAATGACCCCATTTGCCTGTATGGTAATATTTAAAGTGTTTTTTTCTTAAATACACATAAAATCTCTGGAGAAATACATAAGAAACTAATACTTAGGACTACCTCTAGTGAGGGAGGCTGGGGAACAATAGGGAAAGAAAGGAAATAGTTTTTACTCTAAAAATCATAAAATCATGAGTGTCAAGAGGATTCCAATAACAGAGTGAGCAAAGTATCCCTAGAGATCAAGGAAGCATTAGAGGAAAGGAAGGCTAAGAATATGTGAACACTTGTGATCTAGCTCCTGTGCCCAGCATTACTGGGCATGGGCCAGGATTAGTACCAGGCTCCAGTTCCTTGGTTGGTATCTGCCCAAAGGCTGTGTGATATAAAAGCTGTACTTGAAGGGCCGACCTTACCCCTGAAACAGCCATGTCCTGATCCCTGACACATGTGAGGGATTAATAAACAACATGCCATCCCATGATGACTGGGACAGGCATGACTGGGTGTCTACAGCTCCCTTGACTATGTGTGCTCAACAACAAGGGCCTAGGTTGTGAAGTGAGGAGGCGGAGTTGAATCCTAGTTCCCTCTCTAACCAACTGTATTACTACAGCCATTAACCTCTCTGAGCCTGGATTTTCTCATCTGCACTGTCACCACTTTTATACAGCTGGAATTAGAAGTCCTTGTCGTAGCAATTAGGCAATAAAAGTAAATAAGTAAAATCAAAATAGGAAATGGAGAAGTGAAATTGCTGCTGTTTGCTGCTGAAATGATATTACATGTACAAAATCCTAAAGATTCCACCCAAAATGTTATAATTAATAAATAAAATAACATTACAGGATGCAAAATCAGCACAGAAAACTCAGTAGTGTTTCCATACATTAACCACCAATTTTCTTATAAATAAATCAAGGGAACATTTTCATTTACAATAGACATTAATACTTCAGAATAACTTCACCAAGAATATGAAAGAACTGCTCACTTGAATCTATAAAACATTAATGAAAGAAACTAAATAAAACACAAATAATTGGAAAGGTTTCCTGTGTTCATGAATTGGAAGAATATTATTGAAATATTGTGTATCCAAAGATTCAACATAATCCCTAAATCCTTATCAAAATATTAATGTCCTTTTTCAAAGAAACAGAAAAAAACAACTAAAATTCTTATATAGCCCAGAATTTGAAGAGCCATAAGCAAAGAGCAAAGCTGAAGGCATTATATTGCCTGATTTCACTCTATATGACAAAGTGATAATAATTATTTATTATTATTTTAAATATTTATTTATTTATTAGAAAGAGTTACAGAAAAGAGAGAGAGACTTTCTATCTTCTGATTTGCTCCTCAGTTGGTTGCAACAGCCTACACTGGGCCAGGCTGTAACCATGAGCCAGGAGCTTCTTCCAGATCTCTCATGAAGGGTGCAGGGGCACAAACAATTGGAACATCTTCCACTGTTTTCCTGAGGCCATTAGCAGGGAGCTGGATCTGAAGTGGAGCAACCAGGAAACAAATCTGTGCCAAATATGGAATGCCAGGAAGTGGTTTATTACCTGCTATGACACAATGCTGGTCCTCAAAGTGATAATAGTTAAACAGCATGATAATTTCATAAAGATAGGCAAGTTGACCATTGGGACAGAATCGAAAGCCCAGTAATGAATCCATGGCAGCACAGTAAATTGATTTTTTTTTTTTTTTTGACAGGCAGAATGGACAGTGAGAGAGAGACAAAGAGAAAGGTCTTCCTTTTGCCGTTGGTTCACCCTCCAATGGCCGCTGTGGACAGCGCACCGCACTGATCCGAAGGCAGGAGCCAGGTACTTATCCTGGTCTCCCATGGGGTGGAGGGCCCAAACACTTGGGTCATCCTCGACTGCACTCCCGGGCCACAGCAGAGAGCTGGCCTGGAAGAGGGGCAACCGGGACAGAATCCGGCACCCCGACCGGGACTAGAACCCGGTGTGCCGGCGCCGCTAGGCGGAGGATTAGCCTAGTGAGCCGCGGCGCCGGCCCGAGTAAATTGATTTTTACAAAATAATGCCAAGAACACAAATGAGGTTAGAACAGTTACACTTCAATAAATATTGTTGGGGAAATTGGTTATCCATATACAGAAGAATGGAATTGGACAATTTTATCATACCATAGACAAACATCACATAAACATAGACTAAAGTTAAACTTCCAGCCTGACCCTATAACACTACCAGAAGAAAACATGAAGAAACACCAATACATTACTAGGCAATAGTTTGTTTTTAGATTTGACCCTCAAAGTGCACACTAAAAAGCAGAAATATTAATTGGGTTACTAGGTTGTCTCTTTACTCTACTTGTTTCCTTTATTGTACAAAAGATTTTTATCTAGCTGCAATCCAATTAATATTCCTGTTCCCATGTTTTCAGAATGGAAATTGCAGATTATCTGCATTTTCTAAATTATAAGGAGAGCAGAAATTTATTGTCCAGCATTGTCTTCTAATCTTTAAATTTTATAGTTAAGGATTTGTGCAGAAGGCCCAAATGATAGAGTTCAGTCTTTCTGTTATATCATTCTTTTTTGTCTGTGAAAATTATGACCAGCTATCGGATCTCTTTATTTTTGGTTGATGTAAACTAATATTGATTTATTTTTTTATTTCATTATTCCAATGCTAGCCTCTAGCTATTGATTGGTGTCGGCAAAGTATTAGGATGTACAAAGAAAGAAAATCACCAGGCTGACTATGAATCAATGTCCATCCAAGGTCTAGTATAGGAAAAATACTAAAACCAAAACAACTTAACAAAAGAGCTACTATTTGAACATTTATAATTGTCTTCAGTACTAAGCTAAACGCACTATTTAATAATTAAGAAATTCTGTAAGAGGTCTTAAGATTAGCTGTGCTTTAACGATTAGTTTATTGAGAATCAGAATAAATTACCTAAAACCACATGATTAAAAAGTAATAAAAGTTTAAACTCTGAAAACTCACATAGTTTATAACATTAGGAACAAAATTTTGGCTTTCTATAGCATGGTACAGTGCTAAAATTGAGTACATATTCTCAAAAAGATTGAAAGACAGGATTTTGAATCTTTACCATGAAAAAAGGATAGAAGATTGAGTAGATCGTTATGTTTTATCCTGATTGGACATTATGTAATGTATGTATGTAATTGGACATTATGTAATGTATGTATGTAATGAATTAAATTACATTATGTAATGTATGTATGTACTGAACATTATGTAATGTATGTATGTAATGAAACACGATGTGGTATCTTAAATATGTCCACTTTTATGCATCAGTGAAAATTTAAAACTATACATAACATCTGCCATTCTATGAGTCTGCTGAGTATCTCACTTCCCATGTTGGATCACTCTCCCCTTTATTTATTCTATCGGTTAGTGTTAGCAGGTACTAGAGTTGCTTATGTGCTCCCTTTGACTCTTAGTCCTTTCATTATGATCAATTGTGAACTGAAATTGATCACTTGGACTAGTGAGATGGCATTGGTACATGCCACCTTGATGGGATTAAATTGGAGTACCCTGGTATGTTTCTAACTCTACCATTTGGGGCAAGTCAGCTTGAGCATGTCCCAAATTGTACATCTCTTCCCTCTCTTATTCCTACTCTTGTGTTCAACAAGGATCACATTTCAGTTAAATTTCAACACTTAAGAATAACTGTGTATTAATTACAGAATTAAACCAGTCCTATTAAGTAGAACAGACAAAAAAACTACTAAGAGGGATAATGTATTAAGTTGTTCATTAACAGTCAGGGCTATGCTGATCAAGTCACCGTTTCCCATAGTGTCCATTCCACTTCAACAGGTTTCCTTTTTGGTGTTCAGTCAGTTGTCACCGATCAGGGAGAACATATGGTATTTGTCCCTTTGGGACTGGCTTATTTCACTCAGCATGATGTGTTCCAGATTCCTCCATTTTGTTGCAAATGACTGGATTTCGTTGTTTCTTACTGCAGTATAGTATTCTAAAGAGTACATATCCCATAATTTCTTTATCCAGTCTACCGTTGATGGGCATTTAGGTTGGTTCCAGGTCTTAGCTATTGTGAATTGAGCTGCAATAAACATTAGGCTGCAGACCGCTTTTTTGTTTGCCAATTTAAATTCCTTTGGGTAAATTCCAAGGAGTGGGATGGCTGGGTCGAACGGTAGGGTTATCTTCAGGTTTCTGAGGGATCTCCAGACTGACTTCCATAGTGGCTTGACCAGCTTGCATTCCCACCAACAGTGGGTTAGTGTCCCTTTTTCCCCACATCCTCGCCAGCATCTGTTGTTGGTGGATTTCTGAATGTGAGCCATTCTAACTGGGGTGAGGTGGAACCTCAATGTGGTTTTGATTTGCATTTCCCTGATTGCTAATGACCTTGAACATTTTTTCATGTGCCTGTTGGCCATTTGGATTTCCTCTTTTGAAAAATGTCTATTGAGGTCCTTGGCCCATCTCCTAATTGGGTTGTTGGTTTTGTTTTTGTGGAGTTTCTTGATCTCTTTGTAGATTCTGGTTATTAACCCTTTATCTGTTGCATAGTTTGCAAATATTTTTTCCCATTCTGTCGGTTGTCTCTTCACTCTCCTGACTGTTTCTTTTGCAGTACAGAAACTTCTCAATTTGATGCAATCCCAATAGTTAATTTTGGCTTTGACTGCCTGTGCCTCCCGGGTCTTTTCCAGAAACTCTTTGCCTGTGCCAATATCTTGAAGGGTTTCTCCAATGTTCTCTAGTAACTTGATGGTGTCAGGTCGTAGATTTAGGTCTTTAATCCATGTTGAGTGGATTTTTGTGTAAGGTGTAAGGTAGGGGTCTTGCACTCTGGCCTCAGAATAAGCCCTAAAGGCATTCGGATCTGGCTGAAAAGCCCATGAGAGTATTTCAGGCATGGAAAGCCAAGACACTCTGGCAAAAGATTTCTGTGAGTGAGATCTCAGTGGAAAGAACAGGTCTTCAAAGAAGGAGGTACCTTTCTCTGAAGGGAGGAGAGAACCTCCACTTTGACTATGACCTTGTCTAAACAAGATAAGAATCGGAGAACTCAGAGAGCTTCCATAGCCTTGGAAACTCATGACTGGAGCATAGGGAGATTACTGATGCCATAGACAGGAGTGTCAATTGGTAAAGTCAACAACAGGAGTCACTGTGCACTTACTCCTCATGTAGGATCTCTGTCCTTAATGTGCTGTGCATTGCAATTTAATGCTATAACGAGTACTCAAACAATATATTTCACTTTGTGTTTCTATGGGGGTACAAACTGTTGAAATCTTTACTTAATGCATACTAAACTGATCCTCTGTAAAAAAAAAAAAAAAAAGAAATTATCAATTCCCAACTTGACTCTCACTGGGATTAAACATGACAATAGGTCTGATCTGATTTCATCATCATTAAAAAAAATCATCTATTATTTTTCACTTTATGTTTCTGTGTGGGAGCAAACTGTTGAAATCCTTACTTAATGTATACTAAGCTGATCTTCTGTATATCAAGATAATTGAAAATGAATCTTGATGTGAATGGAAGGGGAGAGGGAGTGGGAAAGGGGAGGGTTGTGGGTGGGAGGGACGGTATGGGGGGGAAGCCATTGTAATCCATTATTCGTACTTTGGAAACTTATATTCATTAAATAAATAAATAAATTAAAAAAAAACTATACATAACATACATTTCACTTCTTTCACTTGTTGAGCTCTGGATTGAAAAAAAATATATACATATGGTCATGTATAAATTCCAGACAGCCACAAAATTTTGTCATAAGCAGCACTCTGTGATCATAACCAGTTTCTCTTTCATTAGACATGATACAGTTATTAGTAAAAAAAGACATTTAAATATGATTAATTTGGATTTGAACACATTTTGGATACTATGACCAGGAGCATTTCATCTGACATATCTTGCGTAACAACCTCTCTGAATCTTATGTTTTCCAAACTAAAGCAGAGATAATACTGTTACAAATTTCACTGATGTGAAGATTCATTGAGAAAATGCATGAGAAATGGTTCATAAATTGTTGGCACATAGAATACCTTGACAAACATAACAATTCATTCATTATCACCACCACAAAACCACCACTGTCATCTATAGCATTGTTAAACTGAAATAAGTTTGATGTAACCTATTTCTTTTTTTTCAACGTTTATTTAATATGTATAAATTTCCAAAGTACAACTTTTGAATTAGAGCGGCTTTTCCCCCATAACCTCCCTCCCACTGCAACCATCCCATCTCCTACTCCCTCTCCCATCCCATTCTTCATCATGATTCATTTTCAATTATCTTTATATACAAAAGATCAACTTAGTATATAGTAAGTAAAGATTTCAACAGTTTGCACCCACAAAGACACACAAAGTATAGAGTACTTTTGGGGTAGTAGTTTTACCATTAATTCACATAGTGCAACACATTAAGGACAGAGGTCCTACATGGGGAGCATGTGCACACTGATTCCTGCTTGACAATTGTTGATTTAACAATTGACACTCTTATTTATGACATCATTAATCACCCGAGGCTCTTGTCATGAGCTGCCCAGGCTATGGAAGCCTCTTGAGTTCGCCAACTCTGATATTATTTAGACAAGGCAATATTCAAAGTGGAAGTTCACTCCTCCCCTCAGAGAAAGGCACCACCTTCCTTGATGGCTCATTCTTTCTGCTGGGATCTCACTCACAGAGATCTTTCATTTAGGTAAATTTTTTTTTTTCCCACAGTGTCTTGGCTTTTCATGCCTGCGAAACTCTCATGGGCTTTTTAGCCAGATCTGAATGCCTTAAGGGCTGATTCTGAGGCCAGAGTGCTGATGTAAACCAATTTCTATACTTGAGTAGCAAGCTTTGTTCCAAAACAATCTCCATATATAACTAAGTGTAACCTACTTACATGTGTAAATAAATCATAGTGTAACCTGAGAGTATATCATTGTAACCAAGCAGTTAAGTCTCAATCAATCAAAAAAGCTGAAATGCCAGCCAATCAGAGGTTGAAAGTTGCTAAAACATTATTATATATGGCAAATGTCAATGAAAACCAAAATGTTTCCATATATTTATTGCTTCTCTATGATTATAATCCAACTGCTTTTGTGGTATGGATGGATATTCTGAATCATCTTTTGTATGGAATGCTTCCAGAGTATAGAAATATTCTCCTGCTCAAATAAATTTGTAAAAGGTGATGGGTCTCAGTTTTTCCATCTAATATAATTGTCATCACATAGAATTGTGTAATCCATCTTTTAAGGAAGATAATTGGGGTCAGCACTGTGGTGTAGAAGGTTAAACCTCCACTTTTAGTGCTGCCATCCCAAATAGGTGCCAGTTCAACTCCCAGTTGCTTCACTTTCCATCTTGCTCCCTGTTAATGTGCCTGGAAAGCAGCAGAAGGTGGCCTAAGGGCATGGGCTCTTACACCCTTTTGGGAGACTCTGAAGAAGCTCCTGGCTCCTGGCTTCTGCCTGGCCCAGCTATTGCTGTTATTTGGGGAGTGAACCAGTGGATGGAAGATCTCTCTATCTCTCTCCACCCCCCTGTATCTCTGCCTTTCAAAAAGATAAATAAATCTTAAGAAAAGGAAGATAGCTAATAAGTATATTGAATGCAGAAATTCAGGCTAATAAGTAGCAGGTTTTTTATTCTCAAACCTTGAATTTTTTTAAAGACTTATTTATTTACTTGAAAGGCAGAGCTAGAGAGAGGCAGAGGCAGAAATATATAGAGAGGTCTTCCATCCACTGGTTTACTCTTCAGGGTGCTTCAATGACCAGAGCTGTGCTGATCTGAAGCCAGGAGCCAGGAGCTTCTTCCAGCTCTCCCCCGTGGGTGCAGGGGCCCAAGGACATGGGCCATCTTCTTCTGCTTTCTCAGGCTATAACAGAGAGCTGGCTTTGAAGTGGAGCAGCCAGGACATGAATGGGCACCCACATGAGATGCAGGAGCTGCAGACCAGGGCTTTTACCCGCTGGGCCATAGCGCTAGCCACTAAACTCAAAGCTTGAATTAATAATATAATTCAGAGATTTTTCTTGCACTAAATAAATAACAAGCTGGAAGTTTCAAATTTAGTACATTCAGTTCTTAAATATAATTTGAATGTAAGACAGATAACAAAAAATCCCAACAGATATTAAATTTTTCTTAAGAGATTTCTATTACTTGAGGGAAGAAGAAGAATAAAGTTATATTTTTGGATTTACAACCATATTGATCAAATTAGAGTGGGTTTATAGTTATTCTATAACTCATTCTCAAGCACCTTGGATTAAGATGATATTTTAAAAAGCCAAATCAGGAAAATAAAGTTAAAAAGAAAGATTTTTACTTAGCCATTGGCATTGTGGTTGCTATATTAATCAAAGAACATATCCATAGAAATGGAAAACAAGAAGAGGATAGCCTACCTCTATCCAGCTGATGGTTCTCAGTTATGAATATTTTAAATATTATTTTAACATTTTGCTGTGCTTTATTTTGTCTGAATCACTGAGCATATTGCTTTGTGAATGTGTATGGTGTGTGTGTGTGTTTGTGTGTCTGTGTGTGTGCCTATGTGTATATAGACTTCTGAAAGTCCTTGGGAAATGCAATTAAAGATAATTTTATTTTGATGTGAACAGCTTTTTGAAATCAATGTATAGATTTTTCATAATGTATATTTCCATGAATATATTAAATACTCCAATACACATACATATACACATAAACTACATTTGATATACAGCTAATACATATTACATACACACATACATATACACATACAACTGTGTATTCATTCAAATAAATCTCTCCCATATTTAAATATCCATACCACTTGTGTAAAGAAATATAATTAGAATGAGATTTTTAATATTTTGTATGAAATGTTCTCATGTCATACATGTGATTGGATGATTTCAAGCCATGCATTTCATAAGCCAAGCACATGAGGGCACATGGCACTAAGCAATGGCATCCCCTTGTAGCAAGTTCTTTGACTAGTGAGATTTCATGAACTCAAAGGTAAAAAAGAAAGAAGATATTAAAAATGGAGACTGTTTAGATAACAAGTGGCAGTTCAAAGAAAAACAATCTGTTCTATTGAATAAATGTATTGGTAATTAGCATCATGGGTAGAATAGAAGAAAAACATTTTCAGAGGTCTCAACTGTACATATATTTGTCTACTTTTCATATTTGTATACCTCAGAACTAGACAGGAATCTTATGACTTCTTGACACATTGCTTAATTGAGGTCAGAAGAAAACAACAGAATCCAATTATTGGGCTCACATAAAAATTATAAAAATCAATCAATATATTTTAATGATTTACGTTAAATCCTAGTGTTTCATGTTGTCTTATATCAGAAAATTTAGACATAGTAAACAAATTCAACAAATATTTATTGAATCAAAAATAATTATATTACATCAACTTGAATAGTTTAATATTTGGCACTCAATTTTTAAATTTTAAGAGGTGGGCCGGTGCCGTGGCTCACTAGGCTAATCCTTCACCTTGCGGCGCCGGCACACCGGGTTCTAGTCCCGGTCGGGGCGCCGGATTCTGTCCCGGTTGCCCCTCTTCCAGGCCAGCTCTCTGCTGTGGCCAGGGAGTGCAGTGGAGGATGGCCCAGGTGCTTGGGACCTGCACCCCATGGGAGACCAGGATAAGTACCTGGCTCCTGTCATTGGATCAGCGCGGTGCACCGGCCGCAGCGCGCCATCTGTGGCGGCCATTGGAGGGTGAACCAACGGCAAAGGAAGACCTTTCTCTCTATCTCTCTCTTGCACTGTCCACTCTGCCTGTCCAAAAAAAAAAAAAAATTATAAGAGGTGACACTTCTTAAAAAGAAAAGTGGAGGGAGATCTCTATATATAATTTTAATACATTGGAAACGTATTAATAGCTTTATGTTAAAATATTTCAGATTATGAAAAAAATGAAAATAAATTCGAATGCCAAATTGGTTCCTGTGCATAGCTATCTGGAGAAGATATAAAGAAGTTTATTATGAACTGTCATTTGAAAGTGTAAAAATGTGGTTTAATTTGCTTAGAGATTCTACTACATCTTTTTCACAAAAGCTTCAGCCATTTTACTCTGGAAATGTGGCTGGAAACAAACTGAACTATCTTCTAATAGTATCTTCTAGTTCTAATTTTTCCCACATCTATGAGTGAAAATTAGAGTAAGAGATTTGGAGAAGACATTGGATTCTCATCCCCCACTTACAACTCATGTTCCCGTACAGAAGTTCTAGAATGTTTCTATAAATTTTATTAGCTCCTCTGATTTCAATGGCTTTGTGATGATGTAATGATTAGTTACAGTTCAGACATAGATGGCCAATGTAATCTCTTACTCTGATATGGTGTGGTGATTGGGACGTCTCTGTATTAAACAGAAATTTAAGATTCCATTCTGGCTTGATTTGAATAAGTTTTGATCAGCAGTGTATGCTATGGACTGCTATAGGAAAAGATTGTAGAAACATTCATAACAGGCTATATTTAATCCCTCTCATGTATATTTCTCAAAACTCCTAATTTTTTTTTTTTCCTCAAAGAGAATTGTGCCCTAATTCAGAAGATCTGGTATGCGAACAGTCATATTCATTTTCTTATATTACTAGTGATGTATAGTAAATAATATATACTGTACGAATGATTTTCAAGAAATTTAGTGATGAGTTAATTTAAAAAATTTTTTTTTTTGAGAGGCACACACACACAGAGGCATGTAGAGGCACACAAACACAGAGAATCATAGGGGGAGTTAAGAGATATGAAGGAGCTTCAATCTGCTAATCCACTCTAAGCATGCCTGTAGTGGCTCGGGCTGTGCCAGAGCTAAAATTGGGAGTTGAGAATTCATTCCGGGTCTCCCACATGTGTGAGAGGAACCTGTTACATTGAGCCATCGCTATCTCCTCCTAGCATCTATATTAGCAGGAAGCTGGAATCAAAAACCAGCAGGGAATTAAGCCCTGGTACTCTGATGGGAGATACAGGTATCTTAACTGGTGTCTTTTTTTTTTTTTTTTTTTTTAGAAATATTTTATTTATTTTGAAAGACAGAGGAGTTACAGAGAGAAGTATAGCCAGAGAGAGAGAGAGAGACAGAGAGAGAGAGGTCTTCACTCCCCAAATGAATGCAATGGCCAGAGCTGAGCTGATCCAAAGCCAGGAGCTTCTTCCAGGTTTCTCACATGGATGCATGGGCCCAAGAACATGGACCGTCTTCTACTGCTTTCCCAGGCCATAGCAGAGAGCTAGATCAGAAGAGGAGCAGCAGGGACTTGAAATGGTGCCCATATAAGATGCCGGCGCTGCAGGCTGGGGCTTTAACCGGCTGTGCCACAGTGCCGGCCCCTTTACTGTTGTCTTAACCACTAAGCTAAAAGCCTCCCTCTAGCAACTTTTACTAGATATATAAGGGAACTTTAGGAAGTATATAGTAAAATGGAATTAAAATATAACTTTATGTTTCTGCAAAAATTTTGTAAAATCCATTTTAATTTTCTCATTTTCCTTAAGCCTTTAGATAGCACTCAATTGCATGGATTTCAAAAAATTTTTCACCAAAATAGCCTTATCTTTTAATTATTTTTTCCCTCAAATATTATGAGATATTCTTATTTATCCAAGCCTGATTTATTTCAACAATTGATAATAACAGTAGCTTTCTTCTATAATAATTATAAAGATTTAATAATATAATACACAAAACATGATTAGAAAATATTAGCATCTAATACTACCTCTTAAATAATATAATACTCATCATATTTATTGTACTAGGAATCATTTGTGTCAGTGGAAGATAATTATTTGCACCATCATTTTAAAGATGATTTATTAAATATATATATACATGCTTTGTTAATGAAAATGATTAAAGATATGCATACATTTTTCATGAATCACAATTAGTATTTAGGTATATTGGCAATACCATTAAAACTACTGGTTTCAAACTACATTTCTTTTTAAAGATTCTATGGTTATGTGAAGCTTACTTTTAGAAAATGGAAAGAACATAATAGTATAATATTTTATGATTCAAAAATAATGAAATATATGGGATGAACTCACAGATATTTGAATATTTCTAAAGTTATTGAAAGCAGAATTTACATTAGTTGTTATTTATAATGTATTAAATATCCCTAGTTACAAGATTTTCTTTTTCTTTCTTTTTTGCAGATTTATTTGAAAGGCAGAGTTACAGAGAGGCAGAGGAAGAGAGAGGGGTGGGGCGGAGAGAGGAGAGAGAAAGGTCTTCCATCTGCTGGTTCATTCCCCAGATGGCAACGAATGCTGGAGCTGCGCTGATCCGAAGCCAGGAACCAGGAGCCAGGAGCTTCCTCTGGGTCTCCCATATGAGTCAGGGGCCCAAGGACTTGGGCCATCTTCTACTGCTTTCCCAGGCCATAACAGAGAGCTGGATTGGAAGTGGAGCACCCGGGACTCTAACTGGCACCTGTGAGGTATTCTGGCACTACAGGCGGCAGCTTTATCTACTAGGCTCCTCAAGGTTTTCTGACAGGATAGGCAGAGAATCAAAGAAGTTTATTAATGAATGGTTTTATTTATTTATTTGACAGGTAGAGTTACAGACAGTAAGAGAGATAGAGAGAAAGGTCTTCCTTCCGTTGATTCACTCCCCAAATGGTCACAACGGCCGGAGCTGTGCCGATCCTAAGCCAGGAGCCAGGAGCTTGCTCCACATGTGGGTGCAGGGGCCCAAGGACATGAGCTATCCTCTACTGCTATCCCAGGCCACAGCAGAGCTGGACTGGAAGAGGAGCATCTGGGACTAGAACCGGCGCCCATATGGGATGCCGGTACCGCAGGCAGAGGATTAATCCTGTGAGCCATGGTCCCTTCTAATATATTTTGAAGAAAGCCTGAATATAATAATATGGTTTTGCACTCAAGACCATCATGTATTTCTCTAAAAGCTTTATCTCTATAAAATTCAACTTTGAGGAATGTAGAAGCATTAAACTGAGAAAGTGGTATTAAAACTGGATTTTCTAGAAGCATTAGGTTTAATGGGAGAATAAAATAAATCTGTTTCCAAATCTAGGTATGTGTGGTTACTAGTTTTATGACACTAGGAAAAAGCACTATTTTCTGTCTTAATAATCTTGTATTTAATAGCATATAAAAATATTTAGTTTACCTAGTTAAATAGGGACTGAGTAAATAATGCATTTATAGGGCCTAACTCACATCAAACATTCACAACTCACATGATTCCTTCATGCTTCTTTTTGTATTCCTATAACTGAATTATAAATTGTTTTTCTCATTGTACAGGGGACAGGATGTAACATGAATTATTACATGATCACTTTTAGATACTCAAAATCTATGTTTTAAAAGGCAAACAACATCACATCTATCCCCTTCCAAAAACCTTCCAAAATTTTCTGAAATTACAGATGAAACCTCTTAAAATTTTAACATCACTATGAATAATCCTATAATCGTTTCTTCACAGTTGTCACATACTATATACATGTTCTATAGCAGACAGACTTGAGTCACTCCAACAATCCTGACCTCTCCACACTAGTTAAGACCCTAATTTTGTGTGTTGGCAGGGTCAGTGACCTCCTTTTAACCAATAGAATACGGCAAAGCTGATGGGATATCAATTCTTACATTATGTTATTCTAAATAAGACTTCATACTGTTATGACATTAAACATAAAGCATTTTTATCCCTCACGGCTTTGAAGGAAGAAATTTCAACAATTCCTATAGCTGCCAACAGCATGAATGAGCTTATAGGCTTTATGGAAGCCTTTCCCTATCACACCTCCAGATGAGCACTCAGCCCAAGTCAAAATTTGTACCACAGTCTCAGAGAGGACTCAAATGAGCTCTTTCATGACTTCTGACCATAGAAACCACCTTTATTGGAAGCAAAACAATGGGTGTCCAATTTGGAACATGATCCTCCAAAACTGTGAGATCAATATACCTCTTATCTCTATAAAGTTATTTGCCATGGGTAGTTTTTTGTTGTGACAAAAAGCTGACTACCACTATAGCACAGTATTTGTTTGTTTGATAGGCAGAGTTACAGAGGGAGAGGCAGAGGAAGACAGACAAAGGGAGAGCAATTTTCCATTCCATTGGTTCACTCCCCAAATAGCCTCTGGACCAAGCTGAAGCCAGAAGCCAGGAGCTTCACCTGGTCTCCCACATGAATTCAGGGGCTCAAGTACTTGTATCATTTTCTGTTGATTTTCCAGGTGCATTAGCAAGAAGGTGGATCAGAATAGAGCATCTGGGACATGAACAAGTGCCCATATGGGATGCTGGAGCTGCAGGTGGTGGCTTTACCCACAGCTCCACAATGCTGGTGCCCAGAACAGAGTATTTGTAAGTCTTGGTGCATTTGAGGCCGGTGCAAGTTAAGCCTCTGCTTGCAGGGTTGGCATCCCATATGGGCACTAGTTTGAGAACCAGCTGCTCTACTTCAGATCCAACTCCCTGCTAAAATGCCTGGGAAAGCAGCAGAAGATGACCTAAGTCCTTGAGTTTCTGCACCCACATAGGAAACCTAGAAGATGCTCCTGGCTCCTGGCTTTAGACTGGTCCAGCCCCAGCCACTGCAGCCATTTGGGGAGTGAACCAGCAGATGGAAGATTGATCTCCCTCTTCCTCCCTCTTTCCACACCCCTTCTCTCTGTAAATCTGTCTTTCAAATAAATAAAAATAAAATAAAAAAACCGATATGTTTGCCATACTTGAAGCCCCATTTTCTATTCACTCAACTCTGTTTTTGGTTCTTTTTTGTTTGGATATATTTGAGATCAGCTTACTCTAAGACTTATAATCTGATGCTCCAGGATATTGTAATATCTAAGCTTTTTCCTGAATTCTTCTACATGCTCTGAAGCTTACAAATAGGGAGGAAGGGCAGGTAATCGATGTTATCCTTCCCAGAATTCAGTTTATATCAATGAAACACCAACCAACTGCTTTGTATGCCTCATCAATATAAATTACCTTTCTGACTGAACATTTTTCCACCAAAATTATCTGTTTATATGCCCATAAGTAATAAGTTGTAATGAATTGAGGTAAGGTAAAGATGACATCATTTAGCAGAGATCTAATCAGATAATGTACTGCACTTTAAAGAAAACAATGGTGTTTAAAATATAAAGCTTTACCAAATGAAACAACACAAAGACTTACAAATTCATTTACTATGAAAAAATAATTCCTAATGATCAAGTTTATGAGCCGTAAGTTTGTACAAAACCTTGAAGATCATGAGATCTAAAATGATATAGCACATACCAATATATAAAGTAGGTCATCTTTAAAAATCCTCTGCTTTGCACTCCAATCTTTAAAAATCCTTCTTTCATTGGTTTGGGGAGTACTTTTAAAATTCTTGAGTTTTGGAATAGAAAGAAGCACATACATCCACAAATGGCAAGTACATCTAGCCTATTTGTTTTACAAAGGTTAAACACATTTTTTTAGTGGAAATGAGAGGTCCTATTATCTTAATATTGGGGGAGAAAAATTCAAACATTCATAACAGATTCAGCAATATCAAACATATTGAGTAAAAACTGATACATTAAACATCAATGCAAATGTTGAGTTAATGGGGTAACCTAACTCTGGGTCAAAATCTAGAGTTATTATTAGTACATACTGGCTTGGAATGCTTGATTCAGAAATAAGGTGATAAGCATAATCAACATGTGTTCTTATTTGCTAAGGCTGTAGCAATGTAATGGAGCTGCAGAGACAAGTTTTTAAATTATGCAACTGAAGCACAGGCTGAGACCAGCAAGGTCACAGGGTCAGATCTGCCTAAGGTGTTAGGAAGCTCATCACCTACCACAATGTGTCTAGGAGGTAGGATCTAGAGTTTTAGAATTTACTGCTTTCTCTGCTTATTTTTGGAATTGTTTTGACTTAATTAATATTTTAGATTTACTTATCTCTCCTTTTTGGAATGGAGTGTGTATCTCATGTCTGTCTCACCATTCTATTTGTTCTGTGTAGCTTGTTTTTGATATTACTGTGTTCACAGTTAAGCTAGTTCACTTTGAGTTTCATATAAGAGTTGGGATTTTAGACTTTTAAATTAACGTACATTTGAGTTAAGAATTTGAAACTATTAGATATGCATGAAATGATTGAATATTATATGTGAAAAAGACATGAGTTTTGGGGAGCCAGGGGCTGAATGCCCTGTTTTAAATATTTTGCTTCCCAACTCATGAATGCATTTAACCCTAAAGATTATAAATTAATGGCACTAAAGAATGTGAAGAATTAATCCACATGGATTTAGATTGGATTAGATTGGATTAGGTTGTTGGGTGGGACTCCATGACGGCATAATAGTGGCTTTATAAAAAGAGATGGGCATAGAGATGAATAGATTCCCCATCTCACTTCTGCCTATCTTGCCATGTAATCATCACTCTGTAAGTGTTCCACCATCTACCACCTTCACAATATACCACATCAATGGAGTTACCCAGTATTGGACTGGGAACACATGCAAAAATAAAATAAAAATTTCCATTATGAGCCATTTCTCTGAGGTACTTTTAGTGATAATAAAGTTGACTAACACTCAAGGATTTGGTAGAAACTCAAAAATACTTGTTTAATAAACAAATTGTCTTTAGGGTAGGTGTTTTGCCTAGAAGTTAAGGCACTGGTTAGAAGGCTAGTGACTCATATTGGAGTACCTGGGCTTGATCCTGACTAAGTTTCTGTGACTGCAACCCCTGGGAGGCAAAAACAATGGCACAACTAATTGGCTTTCTGCCACCCATGACAAGGACCTTAAAACAGAGCATTCCATCCCTGGCTTATGTCTTTGCACCCCCATATCCATTATATGGTCCCAGGTATTTAGGGAGTGAACTAGCAGATGGGAGCTTAAATAAATAAATAAATAAATTCTCAAATAAATCAATAAAATCAGAATAATTATTCACTACTGAACTAGTATCATTAATTTGCGAAATTTTTAACTTTTAAAGTCATATATAGGTAATGTGTATTGATAAAATGTTTAATAAATGTTTGACCAATTTACTAGTAATTTAATTTCCTCTTGTAGTGTTTCAGGATATAGAAAGCACTGTGAAGTTGAGATAAACATCTCAATTTTTTTGGTAAATAAGAATATTGCTATAATATAATAATATACTTGATAGTGTATTAAAGTCCTGTCTTTTATTTAGAATAAGTCATTCCTCAGTTCTAGCCATCTCTGATCTATTATCATCAACAGACTTCTTGATTTACAAATGTAGCGGAGGAGAGATTCTATCTTACTTTTGCAAGTTACATTATCATCTGCGGCCTCTAACAGTGGGACCAAGTGATTTTTCCCTTCAAAACTATCAGAAAGTTTTTTTATAGACTACAAGATACACATATTTGTGCATATATCCATAAATGCATTAATGTATATGGGGGCGTCTTCAAAAAGTTCATGAGAAATGTATATTATACAAAAAGCTATGCATAGATTAAAAACCCTTTTTTAATCCAAATAAAATTATATTTTCATGAACTTTTTGAAGTACCCTTGTAAACATACAAAATATATAAACTTATTGACTAAAATAAGCAAAATCAGCACAATTCTGAGTAAGAAATTACTGTGATTTGCTCACATGAAAATTTCAAATTTTTCCTTAACTGTTTATCTATGTAATGGTGAAGAGATACTTTTCTTTCAAGAGACAAACATGTAGTTAAGTTAAATTCTTTATAAACAAAATGATTTTTAGTTAATACAAGCTTACCTTTCACTTTCCCTGAAATTGAATGGAACAAATCCAAAGCATCAAAACTGCACACACCAAATACATTTAATTTTGTTTTTTAAAAAAACTATCACATCTACCTTGCCAAAAATGCAAGATGTTCCTTTTCATAGAATGCCTACCTAAACACAATACTTGAGAAATGTACTGCTATAATGAAAAATACGAAGTTTAAGGAAAGGCAAATGGACAGTGTATCATAGAACATTGATATATACTTGTTTAAATGCATTTCATACAAATACTATGTATTTGATACACATATTAAATAGGTCTGTATGTAATACATGCTAAGAGAATGGGTTTGTGTTCCTGTTTATTCTCCATTGAGTTATTATGTGTGAATTTGCTTTATTAAGTTTCAATTTTTTTATCTTAAAAGTATAGAAACAAAATATAGCCACTTCATATATTTGTTATGAGAATTAAAGGGTTAAATGAAACAAATAAACACAACAAATACTTGATACTCCTCATTTTTTAAAGGATTTATTATTTGAAAGGCAGAGTTACAGAGAGGCAGAGGCAGAGTCAGAGAGGGGGAGGTATTCCATCTTCTGGTTTACTCCCCAGATGGCTGCAAGGGCCGGAGCTGCGTCATCTGAAGCCTGGAGCCAGGAACTTCCTCCACAGGAAGTGGAGGAGCCAGGACTCAAACCGAAGCCCATAGGGGATGCTGGCACTGCTACACCAGGGCACTGGCCCCTGATATTCCTCTCACAGTCCAATGTCAATCTGTTAAAAATGTATAGCTAACCAAGACTTTTGTTTTAAAATCATATTCAAATGGAATAATCTTTAAAAATGAAAACTTTTTCTTGCCTAATTTCTAATGCTGTGTGATGCAATCCTAACCTTTAAAAAATAAGACCCTAGGGCAAGAAATGTATGCTACAGATTTAATTCTGTGTCAATGCCATACAGTTGTAAATAGAGTGACATCTTTCCTTAAAGAAGAGCAACGATTTCCCAGTGGTAGAAAAGCCATTCTCTTACCTGCCAAACACTAGTTCTCTGGCCCCATTATCCTCTAACTTGTAAAGATAAGTTTGAAGAGTATGTGAGTTATTCTGTGCTTCTCTTTTCTTTCTCTTTTCTGAGTTACAACATATGCTAGCCTGAGGAGGTTTGCAAACCTTGGTTAATATTAATGAAACGATTTAGGGCATAAGCAGCCCAGAGAAAACTTTGTCTTCCTGGGTTTCATTAAGCATGAAGAAAACACACCTCAGATTCAATTATTGAAGCCCAAATAATATTCTTTCCTTTCGCAATCAAATCTCTTTAAAGGATCAAATAGAGAAATTAAAAATCATCTTTTCTTTCTAGATAGCATTTATTTCTCAGTTCAAGCAAAAAATGCTGTCAAATCACTGCAGTAAGTGACTCACTGGTCAAAGAGATTCCACAATAGTCTTTCAAAAAAGGTGAATTTAAAACTGATGATCTGAATGAAACTTGAGTCCCTAAAGGTTATTGGAAGATCCGTCTGTAACGATAGACCATTGCTTGTACACTCTATGAGCAGGCAGGGTGTTGACTACTCCTAGATTTTATGCATTATTAAAATTTCAAGGAATAAGTTATGTTGCTAATAAGACAGAATTCCGGGTTTTGTTTTGTAAATTACTAAGTCAGTGAACTCAAATGTTTTTCAAAGCCAAATTAAACCTTTCAAAATCTGGACAATTATTTAACTTGTCCTTTTATTCTTTTTTTTTTTTTTTTTTTGATTTTTCCATCTCATTCCCCTTGAAAGCTAACCAAAGTCTTCTCCTCTTGTTGAATACACACAACTTTACCTGTGATAGCAATTGTAGGTTATCTTTTAGCTTCCTAAACTCATATGATACTGCTTCTCTGGAAGATTAAGGAAGAAAGAGAGAAAACTAATGCTTGTTGGATGCCTACTTTCATAGTGCTCAAAAACAGTCAATGCTATTAGTGCCATAATCCCATTGTTTTTCTTTATTTTAATTTTTTTAGCATTTTGGCACATCCACATCAAATGTAGACATTATATACTATACACATAAATAGTACTTTTCCTTCAAAGCAGAGATATTATCACAGAATGAAAGATGATTGACAATAATCATAACATGGGAAACAGTATATTATACTTTATATTGTATGATTCAGTGAGGCAAAATTTATAGCAAATACTGAATTATATGATATCCACAAAATGTTTATATTCTTTCTATATATTAACTACTACAAACAAGTGAACCATGTGACATTTGTCTTTCTGAATTTGGCTTATTTTACTGAGCATATGATCTCCAGTTATATCTGTTTTGTTGCAACTATCAGTATTTCATTCTTTTTGGTTTTTTTTTCAGCTGAGTAATATTCCATTTTATATGCCATATTTTATTCATCCTAAAAAAATCAGCAGTTTATGGATTTCTAGGTTGATTCCATTGCTTGGATGTTGTGAATTGAACTGCTGTAAATATGGAGGTGCAGGTAGCTCTTTCATAGTCTTATTTCCTCTGGATATATTTCCGTAAGTGAGCTAGTTAGGTTGTACAGTAGATCTATTTTTAGTTTTCTGAGGAATATCCATACAGTTTTCCTTAATGGTAGTACCAGTTGTATTTCTTCCAACAGCATGTTAGGATATCTTCTTCTCCACAACCTAACTAGCACTTGTTTTTTATTTTTGGATAATACCCATTCTAATTGGTTGAGATGATAATTCATTGTGGTTTTTATTTGATGGCTAGTGATCCTGATAATTCTTTTTCATGCATATGTTCACTATTTATCTCCCATCCTTTGAAAAATGCCTGCTTGTATACCTTTTCATCATTTCTTAGCTGGATTGTTTGCTTTATTATTGTTGAGTTTCTTGAGCTCCTCATTTACTCAGAATGTTAATCCTTTATTAGTTGCATACTTTGAAAACATTTTTTTCCATTCTGTTGCTTGCCTTTTCATTTTCATAATCATTTCCTTTGCTATGCAGAAGCTTTTTAACTTGAAGTAATCTGACTTGTCTATTTTTGCTTTTACTTCTTGTGCTTCCTCTTTTTCAAGAAGTCATTTCCTATGTCAATGTCTTGCAGTGTTTCCTCTAAATTTTCATCTAGTAAATTGATGGTTTCAGGTCTTAGGTTTGTATCCTACATCCATTTGGAGTGGATTTTTGTATAGGACATAAAGTACAGGTCTTTTTACAAATTTTTGCATATGGAAATCTAAATTCTCCAAGATCATTTGGAAAGGGACTGCCCTTTCTCCAGGGAATGATTCTAAATCATTTGTCAAATGATTAGTTGGTTGTTGCATGTGTGAGTTAATATTTAGGGTTTCTATTCTGTTTCATTAGTGTGAACGTCTATTTTTGTGACAGTAGAATATTTTAAATATGGCTATCATGTAGTGTGTCTGGAAATCTGGTGTTGTGATGCTTCTAGCCTTGTTTTTTTTTTTTTTTTTTTTTTAATGTTTGTGAGTGTTTTGTCTATTTTGGGATCTTTTGTATTCCCATATGAATTTTAGGATTATTTTTTCTAGTTCTGTGAAGAATGTCTTTGGAATTTCGAATGAGATCACACTGAATCTGAAAATTGTTTTGGGTAGTATAGACATTTTGATGATATTAATTCCTCCAATCCATGAACATTGATGATTTTTCCATTTTTTGGCATCTCCTGTTTCTTTCATTTATGTTTTATAATTTTCATCATAGGAATGCTCACAATCTTGGTTAAATTTTTTTTTTATTTATTTATTTTTTTATTTTTTATTTTTTTACAGGCAGAGTGGACAGTGAGAGAGAGAGACAGAGAGAAAGGTCTTCCTTTTGCCGTTGGTTCACCCTCCAATGGCCGCCGCGGCTGGCGCGCTGCAGCCGGCGCACCGCGCTGATCCGATGGCAGGAGCCAGGAGCCAGGTGCTTTTCCTGGTCTCCCATGGGGTGCAGGGCCCAAGCACCTGGGCCATCCTCCACTGCACTCCCTGGCCACAGCAGAGGGCTGGCCTGGAAGAGGAGCAACCGGGACAGAATCCGGCGCCCCGACCGGGACTAGAACCCGGTGTGCCGGCGCCGCTAGGCGGAGGATTAGCCTAGTGAGCCGCGGCGCCGGCCAATCTTGGTTAAATTTATCTAATGGTATTTAAATTTATTTGTAGCTACTGAATGGGATTGATCATGTAAGTTCTATCTCAGCCAGAACATTGTTGGTATATAAGAATGCTACTGAATTTTGTATGTTGATTATGTATCCTCAACCCTCCAAATTCTCATATGAGTTCTAATGATCTTTTAACCAAGTCTTCTGACTTCCCTACATGAAGGGTCATATCATCTGCACACAGTGATAATTTGACTTCCTGGGCCGGCATTGTGGCTCACTTGATTAATCCTCCGCCTATGGCACTGGTATCCCATATGGGTGCCTGGTTCTAGTCTCAGTTGCTCCTCTTCCAGCCCAGCTCTCTGCTGTGACTCGGGAAGGCAGTAGAGGATGGCCCAAGTGCTTGGGCCCCTACACCCACATGGGAGACCAGGAAGAGGCATCTGGCTCCTGGCTTCAGATTGGCGCAGCGCCATCCGTCGTGGCCATTTTGGGGGTGAACCAACAGAGGGAAGACCTTTCTCCTTTCTCTGTGACTCTCTCTCTCTCACTGTCTATAACTCTACCTTTTAAATAAAAATATTTGACTTCCTCCTTTCCAAATTGTATCCCTTTGATTTCTTTTTCTTATTTAATGGCTCTGACTATAATTCCCAGAATTGTATTGAATAATAGTGGTGAGAGCAGGCTTCCTTGTCTGCTTCTAGGCATTAGTGGACATCCTTCCAAATTTTCTCCATTCAATATTATTCCTGAACAGTGATTTCAATGTTTCAAATTTTTTCTTCCTTTTTTGGAATGGAGATATTTTGAAAGACCTTTTGCATTATATAATATTTCAAAAGACATGTATTCTAGATTGGATATTCTTTCTTCTGTGCCCTTCTGTTGCTAATGCTTTCTACTATATTCTTTATTTGACTTATTTAGTGCTTCATTTCTAGTATTGTTTAGTTCTTCTCCAATCTCTCCAACTTTTTGCTGAAGTTTCTGTCCATGTCATGTACTGATTGTTTAATTTCATTTAACTATTTCTCTAAAGTTTTAGGTAGCATTTTTATTTTTAAAGTTTGATTATTTATGTACTTATTTGAGAAAGAGAGAGAGAGAGAAAATCTTCCCTCCACTGATTCACTCCCAGAATGAACACAATGGTCAGTGTTGAGCTAGGCAGAAGCCAGGCTTCATATGATGCAGGAGCACAGGCCCTCGAGTTATCTTTCGATGCTTTCCTAGGTGAATTAGCAGGGAGCTGGATTGAAAGTGGAGGAGCTGGGACATGAACCAGCTCCCAAACGGCTTGCCAGCATTATAGGCAGCACTTAACCCACTGCCCTATAATGTCGGCATCTTGAGTAAACTTACAATCATTCTTTTGAATTTCTGTCTTATATTCCCATTTGGGTAGTATTTCCTATTCTCCATGGCAATCTGTTTTCTCTCTTGATTAAGTCCTGTTCCCTGAAAGCATCAACTACCTTCACCAGACTCCTTCCTTTTCTCCAGATATCCTCTTCCCAAAGGTGTCACTTTCTTACTGCTCCCAATTTGCCCAACACTCCTACTTAATTACTCTTGAAAAATAATTCATTCAGATTTTCTCACACCTTAAACGTCTGCTGTCAGTTCTACCTTTTGACTATATATCATGGAGCACACTTCCATTTCTCTGGTGATGCTGTAGATTGCAAAAAGACCTGTTTGGTTTTGCCCAGGTTTTATCAATAGCCTAGGAAAAGATCATTTTGAATCTTAGACCAAATGTTAAACATTTCTGGGTAGCACAATCAGACTTACACAAATCCTGTTGGGGCCTGACTTTGGATACCTTCTAAAATGCACAGGGGTCTGTTTTCACAGGGAAACTGGCTGCCCTCGAATAAAACAGATGCTTTCAACTGCACCTAGGTCTTCTCCTTTATGGAAAACAATCTAGGTGAGTATGCTAACAGGTTGGCACACCTGACAACATGAAGACCAGCATAGGTGCTGGCAATCTGGAGTGGTTGAATGTAAGTGAGAAGCCAGTGTGGCCATGTGGTCATTTGTACAAGCAAGGAATAATAATGGTAGCTACTGCTCAGTATTTAACGAATGCTTAATTCAATCTCTTTCAGGCATAAGTCTCAACTGAGTGTTAAACAGCATTTTCTAGGTGCAGATTGCATGGAAGCCAATCAAGAATGGCACTCAAAACTGGAGCACTTGCCTTTGGCCTGGGAAATGCTTCCATTATGGGGTATGGCTGAGGCGTCTGCTTCAGTCTGACAGATGCATCAGGATTTCCTGACCATAGACTTCTGCCCACCCTGTACAATTGGGTCTCTATCATATCAACTTTCTGCCCTTCTGGCTGGCCCTACAAAACTTTCAGTTTGTTAGCCCCCACATATCCTAAAGTTTTAAGGCTCAGTAGCATATATACTATGACAAGAATTATGAGAGAGGGAGAGCAGACCCCTGACCCTATCTACTTGATATGTTGAGGGGTACTGCAGGTGCTTACTCAGAGATTATAGAGTAATATCAAAGTCTGATTCAGATTGGACAGGGTGGCCCCGAGTTCTGACCTACTGTGACCATTCTAACTCTTAACTCAAATATATATATATATATATATATATATATATATATTTCAAGGTCTTGGGATGTTGGATCAGTAGCTTTGGGCACTAAAATATAACTTTGAAAACTCCTAGAAATCTTAACCCCACATCTACAAAGGGAATGCCAGCCTTGTAAGCTTTTGTTGTTCCAAATTCTAGTGACTATTCCAATGTTCCTATCATAGAATCCTAAAACCCTGTTCCTGATTCAGGTGTGGTGGGAGAAAGTAGGTGGATATTGAACTTGCCCACCCTCACTCTAGTGCCCTTAATTTACCAAGTTTTTTTTTTTTTTTTGACAGGCAGAGTGGACAGTGAGAGAGAGAGACAGAGAGAAAGGTCTTCCTTTGCCGTTGGTTCACCCTCCAATGGCCGCCGCGGCCGGCGCGCTACGGCCGGCGCACCGCGCACCAAGTTAATTTTTAAAAGAGCTGATTTGCAATCATCCTGGAGTTAGGAAATGCAAGCTAAGGGTAGACTGTGTCCTGAGAGAAGGGACATCAAAGGCATAGGAGCTCCATTTCAGTTCCCTTTGGATAGCCAAAGAGGATGGAAAATGTTGAGACCAACAAGAGTCTTAGCCAATGAAAAGATTTGCTCAGTTTTTGAAAGGGGAAGTCGCCTATTCTCAATGAGAGCAACACACCCTGGATTCAAGAAACTCTTTAGGCTACAGTGCAAAAAGCTACAGCATGGTGCTGCTGTTGTGGTACAGAGGGTTAAACTGCTACCCAAGATGCTAACATTCCAAGAGTACGGTTTCAAGTCTCAGATGCTCAACTTTCAATCCATCTGCTTGCTAATACATGGGAAAAAGCAGGGAGACATGGCCTGAGTACTTGGGTCACTGCTTCCCATGTAGGAAACGTGAATAGAGTTCCAGTTACTGGTTTTAGCTGAGTCATCTGGAGAGTGAATCAATGGATGGAAGCTCTCTCTCTGTCTCTCTCTCTCTTGCTCTCTCTGTCTCTCTCTATCTCTCTTGTTCTCTCTTTCTGTCTCTCTCGTGTTCTCTCTCTGTCTCTCCCTCTCTTTTAACACTGCCTTTCAAATAAATATGTAAATCTTTGCAAAAAATATACAGTCAGTGAGCAGTCCGCCAACTCTTTAAACTATGAGTAAATATGTAAATTAACTGTTTAAAAGTCAACTGGTGATGGACATTTGGGGGCTGAACCAACAGATGGGAGACCTCTCCTCATACACAATTTTTAAAAATCACTTATGTGTCAGTACCTCATTCCTTTAGCAGTGAAACTCAAAGTTGTGCTTATAACATGCTATATAGTTTTTCTCTGCCAACTTTTCTCCCATTCCTATTAATATACCTCTTAATGTAATTTGTTCTTTGTTAACTTGGTGGTGACGTACTAGCTTGAAGGACTCCATGTGTGTCCATTGTGGGTGTCATCAGGTCAATACATCTATTGTACCACATGAAAATTATGTCTGAATTTGAAATGTAAATAAACACTCAAATCCACCAAACAGAATGCTAAACAAACCTTCCTAATATGTGTTTTCAATGATGATCTCAGTCTCAGAAAACTCCATGAATTTATGCTTAACTCTTATGCCTGGCAAAAAATTCCTTCTAAAATGGAGGTCAAATTTTTAGATACAGCTATACCCCCATTCCCACTTAAGTAATTTATAGTCACATTAAAAAGGCTGAAGAAACTAAAACTACTAATATATGCTTTCAGCTGTACTCTTAGGAGTCACATTTAATTATTTCACATAAACATATATATATATACACAAATATATATGAATATATATATATAATCTTACACCCTAATTGGGGAATATTTTTAAAGCTACAGATAATTTATTTACATGTAATTGACTTATTTGAGTAACCTTGCCTTCTCTGTTTTATACATCTCAATCATTTTTCACAAGGCATTTATAATTTACATAAAAGTCATGCTTTTTCTGTGCAACTAAATTTTGTTGTATATACTATATATAATTAGAATAGAACAGACAGTGTGAAAATGAGGAGGGAAAAAAGAGAACTATTAAGTAAAGGTCTTCTGTTTTAAAATGTTGCTTTTGATTTTTTCTATGTACTGTGAAATGTATTATGTATCTTTTTACATGGTTCTTCCTGATATGTGTGTATCTATCACCTATTTATCTATTTATCTATCTATAATGACATATGTTGAGATTAAAGCAAATTATTATGAGAATACTCAACCAATTCAGGGCTACTATGTGAGCAGTAATTCTGATGTCAGTGACACCAGAATCAAGTGGTAGATTAGAATTGGTTACACTAATTGTCTGCAGTAGCTACGTGGCCTTTTTGCAGAGTTCCTAAGTATTCTGACCATTCTGTGTTCCATTTTGTAGTCTCTCAATGATTTTGTTTTCTGGTCTCATTAACCTACCTCAGTTTCTATTGTTTGAAACCAAGAACACCAATGAACACACAAGTTCACCTTTTTAAGAACTGCCAATGTACCTTCTACATACTTGTCCATGGATATATACTGCCAGAGTCTCCTACCAAAATAAAATATATTGCAAATTTTCCTGTTATAAGTCTTAAGAAAGATCTGAGAAGCCTCATGATCAGCCGACAGATGCTATTGAGTTTTAAAGCAATACTTTGTAAACATTATAACAGGATGATGTGCAGTCTGTTCCTCAGCTCTTAACTGAAGTCAGTGCGTTGAATTTTAATGAATGCTTCATTCCAGATATTTTTTCAGCACAGATATGTGCATCTTTTTACACAGATAAATTGTACATTTTATAATTCATATTTTTAAAAATGTCCTATTTATTCCATTGGAAACCATGTTGTCCATAGGATGTAACAGCTTTACCCATAAATAGCATTGATATAGGGCATGTAGCAGGGAAATTATTTTTCTAGCTGATAAAGAGGCAAAGAATGTTGTATGCTCTATATACTGTAAGTTATATTAGCTAACTATAATGTTTTGTATGATCACAAAAACAAAGCTGAAAATTTTGATATAATGATTTTCTCTTGGCACTTGAATTACCCACTTTCAAGTCTGTCAGAAAGATTTTTGTCAATCTCTTTGAAATGTTTGAGTAATATGATTAGCTTTTAGTGTAAACTCTCCAAATGAAAAGTAACATGGTGTATAATACAGTTTTGGTCAACCATGACTCATTTGGAACTGCTTTGGGGTATATCTTTTAGGATTCTCCTATCTTGTCTAGAACAGAAAGGTGTAGTGAGCAAAAAGGGAAAAAAGGAGACATGCTTATTTCCTAGGTGTTATGGCATCATAATTCTGAGCGATAACTCTCATAATATTTTACTGTAGAAAGAGGATATGAGGAATTAGTCTGATGTTTTACTTAGTAATTGGGGACAGTTATTCAGAGGATAAGTGAGGATATTTAAGATTATTTCTTGCTGTGAATATGTTTCATATTGTGTCTTCCATTGCTGGTGCTTATGTGAATCTTTATGTGAAGCCCTACCAAGTCCAGAAGTCACTGGGCGCTGGCTCTGTGGCATAGCGGGGAAAGCTGCTGCCTGCAGTGCTGGCATCCCATATGGGCTGCTCCACTTCCGAAGCAGCTCTCTGCTATGGCCTGAAAAAGCAGTGGAAGATGGCCCAAGTCCTTGGGCCCCTGCACCCACGTGGGAGACCTGGCTCCTGGCTTTGGATCGGTGCAGCTCCAGCCATTGCTGCCACTTGTGGGAGTGAACCAGCTGATGGAAGACCTCTCTCTCTCTCTCTCTCTCTCTCTTTCTCTCTCTCTCTCTGCCTCTCCTACTCTCTGTGTGTAACTCTGACTTTCAAATAAGTAAATAAATCTTAAAAAAAAAAACAAAGGTCACTGAGAACTCAATGTGGATGAATTTAGGATTCTTTATTACTGATACTATATGAATGAAGGGTGTCTACTCTGAACGCTCATCACATGACCACTATGCATGTGACTATTCTAAAGAACTTCTCCTTCAACTTCAATTATCCACTGGGACTTCCGAGAAGAAACTAACATATCTATCTCTCTCTCTTCCTCCCCTTAGTTTTAATCTGGTAATTGTCAAAGTGTGTCAATCTGAGCAAAGCTGGCACTCAAACTTTCTCAGGCATTAGTATTTATTAAAATTCTTTGTGCCCTTTGTGTTCTCAAAGCCCTTATAATTAACAATGTAGAGCTCAACACCTGAGTTTCCTATGCTGACTTTGGGAGGAAGCTTGCCATTCTTTATTGACAGGTCAGATTCATCATCTTCTGAATTTCCTTTAGGTATATATTTTTTCAGTGAATTCTCTGTAAGAACTGGAATTACTGAGGTAGTCAGATTAATAAGTTGAAGAGGGCATTGTTTTTCTTTGTCAAAGGGTGGCTAAAATTCTCAGTTCTTTGAACATTTTTCCCCAGTGATCTTGTTTTTCAACAGCGTTCTGATAAATCTTTTAAAGTTTTTTATAACTTGCAACTCTATATCTGAATTATCTGTCTCATTCTGTTCTTTTAACTTTACTTTTCTGCAGGTAAGCTCTTTCAAAAACTTAAAAGGACTAATTAAAAATACATAAATACATAATTTTCTGGCTATAATCAGTTTGGCAAAATCTGACCGAAGAATAAAATGAAATAATCTTGATATGACAACTCATATTAAGGAAGTATTTTTTATTTTTCACCTGTCATGTGACCATGCAATTCTATGGATTATGAGATCCCAACAGGAAACAGCATAGTGCTTGCTTTCAAGATGCTTCCTTCCATCAGAGAAAGAAATTTAAAGGTCAGTGATATAATCAGTTGTGAAAGTGTGTATGGGCACATGTGAGCCTGGGATGATTTCTATGGAACAGAATAATTTTCTTTTATTATTGAAATTATTGAACTTATATTGTCTGGGTATAATTATCTATTAATTTTCTAGTTGTGAGATTACCTTAATATTTTGTGTTTTTTAATCTATGATTTACTTGATAATAAATCATATTGATTTATAAAATATCTGTTTTTCTATTACCACAACTACCCTGTAGGTCTAAGATCAATAAGTTGAATGGTTTTAGTGGAACTAAGCAAATATATAACTTAAATATGACAATAACCACTGATAAGGACTCAAAATAGTATCTGTGATAAGTGTGGTTTATGAATATCAGTTACAATTTGAAGAATGTGTATAGTGGGAAACCTGGCTGACTACTTGGTCATGTCTGCCACAGGATGGTAGCATGTTGATGTTATTACTATAGTACTTGAGATACTTCTTCCTTTTAATCTTTTTTTTTTGCATTTCATAAATACAACTTTAAGAACATAGGGATTCTTCCCACCCTTCTTGCCCTCCCACTCATACTCACACCCTTCTTCCTCCCCCTTCTCCTATTCCCATTCTTATTTTTTACAAGATCTATTTTCCCCTAACTTTATACACATATAACTAACTCTATACTAAGTAAAGAGTTCAACAAATAGTGTGAAAAAAAAACCCTATTCTTCAACAGTCAAAACAAGGGATGTTAAAAGTCATTGCATCTCAAAGTGTCAATTTCACTTCTATAGATTACCTTTTAGGTTCACTATTAGTTATCACAGATCAGGGAGAACATATAGTATTGATGTATTTCTTAATGAACATTTATCAATCTTAGAAATTTGATTTTCTTAGTGCAGCCAGAGGCACATCACTTAATGATAATAACAGGACACGCAGGTGGAGCCTGCGTTATGGTGCAGTGGGTTAAGCTACTGCCTGCAACACTGGCATCTCATATCAGAGCAATTTTGAGCTCCACCAACACTACTTCTGATGCAGTTACCTGCTGTTGCACCTGGGAGGGCAGCAGAAGATGGCCCAAATGGGATTACTTCAAGCTGAGAAGCTTCTGTACTGAAAAAAAAAAAAAACAAAAAAAAACAAAAAAACAAAACAAAACAAAAAAAAACCACTCAGCAAAGTGAAGAGGTAACTGAGAGAATGGGAGAAATTATTTTCAAACTATGCCACTGATAAAGGATTAATATCCAGAATCTTTTAAGAGATGAAAATATTCAACAACAACAAAACAAACAATCCAGTTAAGAAATGGGCAAAGGATTTAAACAGGCATTTTTCAGAAGTGTAAATCCAGATGGCCAACAGACACCTGAAAAAAATGCTCAGGATCACTAGCCATCAGGGAAATGCAAATTAAAACCACAATGGGATTTTGCCTCATCCCACTTAGAATGATTTTTATACAGAAATCAACAAAGAACAAATGTTGGCCAGGATGTGGAGAAAAATATACTTTAATCCACTGTTGGTGGGAATGTACACTGTTTCAGCTGCTGTGGAAGACAGTATGGAGATACCAAAGAAATCTTAGTATAGACCTATCATATGACCCAGTCATCCCACTCCTGGGAATTTACCAAAAGGAAATGAAATTAGCATATGAAAAGTTATCTGTACCCCCATGTTTATTGCAGCTCAATTCACAATAGTTAAGATCAATTCAGATTCCCCTCAACTGCAGACTAAAGAAATTCTGGGATATGTACACCATGGAATACTACACAGCATTAAATTGCAATCTTGTCATTTGGGACAAAATGGATGCAACTGGAAAATATTATACTTAGTGAAAAAAAATTCCCAAAAAGACAAATACCATATGGTGTCCGTAATCTGCGGTACCAAATAGAGTACCTAAAAGTTAATCTATAGAAGTGAAATTGACACTTTGGATTTTGATGACTTTGTACAGCCCTTGTCTCGACTGTTGAGGAAGAATTTTGCTTTTTTTTTTTCATACTATTTGTTGAACTCTGTACTTAATGTAGGGTTAATAGTATGTTTTTAATTGAAAACAAATATTAGTAAAAATTAGAATGGGAATAGGAGAGGGAGGAGTAATAACGGTGGGAGTGTAGATGAGATGGGAAAAATCACTATATTCCTAAGTTTGTATTTATGAAATGCATGAAGTTTTATAGCTTCATGTAATCCCATATATCTTCCATGTTCATGGATCGGAAGAATTGATATCAAAATGTACATACTACCAAAAGCAATTTGCAGATTCACTGCGATACCAATCAAAATATTAGGGACATTCTTCTAAGATCTAAAAAACAAAAGATTCTAAAATTCATATTGAAACACCAGATATCTCAAATTGCTAAAACAATCTTAAACAACAAAACCAAATTTAGAGGCATCACAGTACCAGATTTCAAAACATGCTACAAGGCAGTGATAGTCAACAGAGCCTGGTATAGCAGAAGAATTGACATGTAGACCAATGGAACATAATAGAAACCCAGCAGTTAATCCACATATCTAATACCAACTAATCTTTAACAAATGAGCTAAATTCACTCCTTGTAGAAAGGATGACCTCTTAAGCAAAGTCTGTTGGGAAAATTGGATCTCTGCATGCAAACACAGGAAACAAGACCTTACGCCTTATACAAAAATCAATTCACAATGAATTAAGGTTCTAAATTAAATACCATTAAATTACTAGCGGAAAACATTGGGGGAATACTGTAAGACATTGGCATAGGCAAAGATTCCCTGGATAAGACCTGAGAAGCATAGGCAATAAAAGCAAAAATAGATGAATGAGATTACAATGACCTAAATTTCTTGATACCTCTACCTGTCCAATGCACCTAGCTTTAACAAATCATGCAAGTTGAAAAGACAGTAGAGATGGTCAGTTGGTATGATAGAAGCTATAGTCTTCTGGAATCTAATCATGGAATTTGTATCTATCGCCTTTGTTGCATTTTATCATTAGTTTCAAGTCACCAGGTTTAGCCCACATTCCAGGGAAGGAAATAAAGACTTGACTACCAGGAGAGTAAATCTTGAAGACCATCATAAAAGTCTTCATGCCCCATGGTTGTTAAGTCCAAGAGTGGGGATTTGAATCTAACTATTCTGACTGTGGAGTCCTTACGCTCAGAGATGGTCGATTGTTAAAAGCACTTTCTTCCATGTGCAAGGCTGGGGAAAATTGTAATGATTGCATTCTATGATTCTGTATTTTTTAAAAAATAAAATTAAAAAGCAATTTATTTGAGAGGCAGAGATATATAGACAGAGATCTTCCACCTGCAGTTTTACTTCTCAAATGTGTACAACTGCTCGGGCTGAGTTAGGATGAAGTCAGGAGCACAATACTCAGTTGGGTATCTAATGTAAACTCAAGTATTTGAGCCATCATCACGGCCTCCTAAGTTGTGCTTTAGCAGGACCCTGGAATGGGAAGCATAGCTGGGATTTGAAAATAGGAACTCTCAAATAGGACTTGGGCCATCTTCTACTGCTTTCTCAGGCCATAGCAGAGAGCTGGATCTGAAGTGGAGCAGTAGGAACTTGAATTGACAGCCATATGGGGTGCTGGCGCTGCAGGCCAGGGCTTTAACCTACTGTACCACAGCGCTGGACCTTCCATATATATTTTAAAGTTAAGTATAAGTCTCAATTATTTGTTATTCTCTAAATTAAATAGTATATTTGAGTATTTGCACAGGGATATAAATAGAATCATATGTAGCATTGGATAAGAGTAATTACTGTTTTATAACACTAGTATTTTAATTGCTTCATTCATTTTCTTTAATTTTCTTAATGCACAATGTCAACATCATTAGATATATTCATAAAATAATCAGAGTCTACATCCAGGGTATTGGAACTTTTCTGCTGGACATGAATTAAATATTTATAACTGGATTAGATTATACTATTTAAAATCATTTCAGGAAGGAGGGATTTCAATTATTTCAGCTTCATACTTTTCTGCTCCCCAACCTCCCAGTTTCATTCAAATATATTTTGATCCATACATAAGCTCTTAACTAGACTAATGGAGAACCTATTTATAAAATCTTGCAGTAGTTTACTCTAACAAAAAGTATTTCCACTTGATCTATTTGTCTATAACTTTAAATTTCTATCTTTAACATTTTTTTTTATTTTTTTTATTTTTGACAGGCAGAGTGGACAGTGAGAGAGAGAGAAAGGTCTTCCTTTGCCGTTGGTTCACCCTCCAATGGCCGCCGCTGCAGCCGGCGCACCGCGCTGATCCGATGGCAGGAGCCAGGATCCAGGTGCTTTTTCCTGGTCTCCCATGGGGTGCAGGGCCCAAGCACCTGGGCCATCCTCCACTGCACTCCCTGGCCACAGCAGAGAGCTGGCCTGGAAGAGGGGCAACCGGGACAGAATCCGGAGCCCCGACCGGGACTAGAACCCGGTGTGCCGGCGCCGCAAGGTGGAGGATTAGCCTATTGAGCCACGGCGCCGGCTTATCTTTAACATTTTTAAAAGCGATATGAACCTGTTTAAGAATCAACTCTGACACACAAATGTACTGTCTCTTCAGCAAATATTAACAGACCAATCCAAATTATTACTTGCTTTTAAAAGTAAATCTTCAAAGTCCTTCACAGTTCTGAATAATATTTTAAATCTTAGGACATTTCATAATCGACACTCATAATGTTTGTATAACTTCCCTTTTATTTGATATTCTTACCTCAATCTTCCTCAATTCTTTTAGCTACTGAAAATAGTTAACATTCAAAATGAAGAAATATCACATTTACCCTTTCATTAAAAAATAGCATACATTTCGATTTCTTTCTCATTCTACTCAGACATGGTCAAATTTACCAGCCCAGTAAACATTTACAATGCTCTTTTTTTTTGTCAAAATAAGGAAAGGAATGTAGGTTCTTTATTGTAAGCTATTTAACCTTTGAATATGTTGGGGAATAAAGTCACTATTGTTACTCTTTTCCTATTGCATCATTTGATATTAACAATTATGGTTATCGAAATTAAGGAAGATAATCCTTAGCAACTCATTTGTGATTTAATATTTTATCACTTGAATGACCTTTTAAAACTAAAATGTGCTCTGTAAAGCATTTATTTTATAATTGCAAATGAAAGTACATTTGAAGTAATCTGGCTTTGAAGCTCAGCATGCCTGTAAAATATAGGTTGGATATGAAACAACCACACATGTTTTAGAAACTCAGTATGAAGGAAAAAATGTTCTTCCATTCTGTCCAACAAAAGGTTTAATTTGGGTCATGAGAACATTACGTTCTTCTTACAATGACCATTTATGATGTTTACCCCAGCTGCCACATTCAGGACTTGCCATGTGGTAATGAAAAGCTATTCAGCAGGCACATAATGAAAACACTTCTGATCCTATATTTTACTGTCAGTTTATGCCAACCTTATCCTGTACCAAATTGTAGGTTATTTGTGGACTTTTAAGAATTGCTTTGTCTATCAGTTTTTGATTAATGATCTTTCCTTGTAGCTTTGATTTTGGAGTTGAGTGCTACTGACGTGTATATAAAAATAAGTGTTCATTGTTGAATATAAATATGAGAAACATATTTGGAAATCTATAAAACCAACATATTATGAGGAAGGGAAATCATCAAATACAGTAACCTTTAGCAAAATATCAATCCAGTATGTGAGAAAGGGGCAGGTATTGTAGTGCAGTGGGCTAAGCTGCCACTAGGGACGCCTGCATCTCATATCAAAGTGTCAGTTCAAGTTCTCCTTCCACGTCTCTTTCAGTTTGCTGCTAATGAATCCTGGGAAACACCAGATGATGCCTTAGGTGAATGAGCCTCATTTAACTAAATGGAAGACCCTGATGGAATTCTGGGATCCTGGCTTCCCTTGGCTGTTGATGGCATTTGAGAGTAAACCAGTAGATGAAAGATCTCATTCTCTGTGTGTGTCTGTATGTCTCTCTCTCTCTCTTTCACTTTCCTGTGTCATCCTGCTCTTCAAGTATACGAAAATAACTGAATGTTTTTTAAAAGTATGTGGAAGAGAGAGAACCTAATTTGTATATTTATTTGAATAAAATAATACAATATTCTTGGACCCAGTTACATATCAAAATTGTAGTTTGAACACTTTAAAAACTATGAGATCCATTTTAAGATATTCATGTTCAGTAAGACTTGGAGAGGAACACAAAATCTGTGTTTGTAAATATATCTCAGTAAATTTGGTATGCATGTAGCCTTGAAAACCATTTTAATCTTGTGATGGTAGGGATTAGTGTTATACAGTATAGCTGTTTGTGTATTATAAAAATATAAAATGTTGGAGCTGGTGCCAATGAGTTGTGGGTAAAGCCACCAACTACACTGTCAGCATCCCATATGGGTGCTGATTCGAGTCCCGGCTGCTCCACTTCCGAACCAGCTCTCTGCTATGGCCTAGGAAAGCAGTAGAAGATGGCCCAAGTCCTTGGGCCCCTGCACTGATGTGGGAGACCTGGAAGAAGCTCCTGTCTCTTGGCTTTGGTTCAGCATAGCTCCTGTCATTGGGGCTCTCTGGGAAGTGAAGCAGCAGATGGAAGACCTCTCTCTCTGCCTCTGCCTTTCTGTGATTCTGCCTTTCAAATAAATAAATAAATCTTTATAATGATATTTTTTTCATGAGGGATTCATCTTAGCCATTATTGTTAGTTACAGTGTTATATATTTAGTGAATTCTTCCTGGGATTCTAACAATACAGAAAATGGCGATATATAAAGATTTGACTAGGTCACCTAATTTGAGAAACAACGGGCCTCTTAAATCAATAGGAAGAGCAATTAGCCTGAAGTTTGATGAGCAGAGTTAATATGTCACAGAAGATAGGTGAGACAAGCAGAATAACCACCACCAACCTGGATACTATAGATATGTTAAATTATATTGAAAGAAAGAATAATGATTGAATATCTTAATTCAGGTTGCTAAACAGCTGATCTTAGGGCCCTGCACTGTGGTGCAACAGGTTAAAGCCCTGGCCTGCAGCACTGGCATCCTATATGGGCGCCAGGTTGAGTCCTGGCTGCTCCACTTCCAGCTCTCTGCCTATGTGCCTGAGAAAGCAGCGGAGGATGGTCCAAGTCCTTGGGCCACTGCACCCATGTGGGAGATTTGGAAGAAGCGCCTGGTTTCTGGCTTCCAATTGGTTCAGCTCTGGCTGTTGCAGGAGTGGATGTAAGACCTTTTTCTCTCTCTGTCTTTACCTCTCTCTGTAACTCTGTCTTTCAAATAAATAAAATAAATCTTTTAAAAAAAGAATATTATCCTGGATTATTCAGGTGGGCAAATAAAATGACAAAGTGCTTTATAGTGGAAGAAGAAGGGACAAAAAGAAATCAGAACTTGCAACTTGAGAATGACTCCACCCACCGGTGTGGATTTGAAGATGGAATAGTGGCAGGTATCTGCACAGCAGTAAAGATGCCACTTGTCACATCTGCATTCCATACTTGAGTACTTGGGTTCATGTCTTAATTTTGCTTCAGATACCAACTTTCTGCTAATATACAACCCAAGAGGCAGCAGATGATGTTTCAAATATGTGGGTCCCACATTGGAGACACAGATTGAGTTCCAGTCTTCTGATTTCTGCCTAGTGTGGTCTCAGGTGTTACAGGCATTTGAGGGCTGAACAAACACCCCTCTGCCTCTTTAATGATAAATAAAGATTAAAAAGTAAAAGTTGGGGTAATGGAACCAGTAGCTGATGATTGTGGGCAGGCTAGAAACTGAAGGTCAAGAAATGTACTCTCAGGGACAGCATTGTGGTTTATCAAGTTAAGCTGCCTTGTTGATGCCAGCATCACATCTGGGAACTGTTTTTTGAGTCCTGGTTGTTCTACCTCTTATCAAGTTCCCTGCAAATTTACCTGGGAAAACAGCAGAGACTCCCCAAATACTTGGGCTCCTGCATCAATGTGGGAGACCTCGATGGAGCTCCTGGTTTCAGGCTGGCCCGGCGTTGGCTTCTGCAGCCATTTGAGGAGAGAAGCAGTGGTTGGGATATCTCTCTTTTTCTGCACCCCACCCCCATAACTCCTTCAAATAAATCAATCTTTTTTTTTAATTTTTAAAAAATTTTTGCCAGGCAGAGTTAGACAGTAAGAGAGAGAGAGACAGAGAGAGAGAGAGAGAGAGAGAGAGACAGTGAGAGAGAGACAGAGAGAAAGGTCTTCCTTCCGTTGGTTCACTCCCCTAATGGCCTCTATGGCTGGCACTGTGCAGATCTGAAGCCAGAAGCTGGGTATTTCCTCACAGTCTCCCATGCGGGTACAGGGAACCAAGCACTTGGGCCATCCTCCACTGCCCTCCCAGGCCACAGCAGAGAGCTGGACTGGAAGAGGGGCAACTGGGACTAGTACCCGGTGCCGCAACTGGGACTAGAACCCTGGGTGCCGGTGCCACAGGCATAGGATTAACCAGGTGAGCCATGGCGCCGGCCATAAATAAATCTTTAAGAAAAGAGTTGTATTTTCCTTTAGAGCCTCCATATAAACACATTAATTTCTGTTTTATACTACTATACTTTTGACTGGTGCAGCAGTAATAGGAAAACAATACATAGAAGTTTAAAACACAAATTGTCAATGTAGCATATATTCAAGAGGTCTTCAAAAATGTCATGTAAGAACGGAGTTAAAAGATCAGCTTGTTTTGTGAAAATGATATTTTCCATGAACCATTCGAAGACATCTCATATTCTGAGTTTGAGATAAATCTGGGAGTCTAGGTAACCCAGCTGCTGTCGAGGTTTTCTCTATTTCATGGTAGAGAGTCCAATACTGGATAAAATATCACTGAAAACCTTCCCTTCCCTTCCTCTCCCCTCCCATCCAAGTAACTAAGAAGGGCTACTACTGCATGAATCATGTATATGTGAAACCTAAAAATCTGGTATTCATAGAAATAGTATAACAGTGCTTACTGGACTGGAGTGTGTGAAAGGGTTAACAGGCAAATGTTAATGAAATAATACTAATTAACAGTTATAAGATGAATAATTTCTGACAAATCTATATCATTTTCCTCTTTTATTCATTTAATCCATATTTATTAAATATTGGTTAATTTCCAGGTACTCTATGCTTTGGCACTAAAACAATTTATTCTTCATCTTTTGACAGTTTTAGATGACTACTATTTTCTCAAATATGAAAAAAGTTAAATTTACTACATATTTCCTTCACTAAAAATAAACACTTATTTTTCTTTGTTTGCTGTTTTGTAGATATGCCCAGAGGCATTGAATATATTTTTATAAATGGATAGTAAGTCTGTGGATGTTGAAGATAGACTAGACTGTTGCCAAATGTGCTACACGAATATGGTAGGAGGGATGATTTTCTTTAACTGTAGTCTCTACTTCAGTGAAAAATGGAAACAAACTCATTCCTATTTCTACCTGAGAATTTGTGTATTAGAATATTAGACTGAATATCATGATGTTAAATCTGCTTAACCGAAGTATTTGTCTTTTTCAAAGTTGTTTATATAGATTCATGAACTAGACGGCTGGTACTCAGTGAACAATCATGCAAAAATATTATCTTAGATTTTTAAATAGGTGAAATATTGATTTTATCCAACTCTGAAATATTTGCAATGAAAAAACTGAGTGAAATACAGGTTTCTTTTAATAATTTTATGAAGTTCTTTGATATGGCTTGGGAGGGACTTTGGGTGACTCCTAAAGATTTGTGTGTTAAAGTCTTGGTCCCCAAGGAGGTGCTCAGACTTAAGAGGTAGGGTCTGCTGAGAAGTCCTTAGGTCATTGAGGATGTTTTCTCAGAAGACAGTTACTGTTTGACCTCTTTAGTTGTCAGTAGAGTGTTGCTATAACAGCCTGAAGTTAGACCCACCTCTCTGTGTTTCTGTCTCGGGGTGAGAGAACTTGCTCCAACACAGGCTTTCATCATTGCTTTTCAATGTCTTAAGCAAAGCCTGAACCTGTGGGGTTGCCTAATCATAATCTAAACCCTCCAATATTGAGGGCCAAATAAGCCTTACTTTCCTGTGTAAGTAGCTTGTCTCATATATTTTGCTGCGAAATGCAAGCTGGTACGGTCTTAAAAATTCCTAGCTAAATGTTCAGAGTTTCCAAGTAAATATAGTTTTATTTGGCTTATAATGAAAAAGAAAAATGACTCATTGGGTTGTAAGATTTTTTTTTGTAATTGGAAGAAATATATGGCTCTAAAAATGTGATAAGTGATAATGCAATCCATTCATCTTTGTTGTTGCTGAAATCATATCTTTAAACTTAGTTGAACCTAGTTTTTCAGTAAATTAGTTGTTTGTAGAAGCACTTTAAAAATCATTAAAATATTTTTCAAAGTAATCTACTATTTAAATCAATTCAAAACTTAATATGACAGACTGAAAACATGTGAGGCGTGCCCTGCTCAAATCTTGCCAGGAATCTCAGGAAATGTGTGCTCTCTGTGGAAAGTACTTAATGTCCTATTCCCCTTTAGTGTGACTTTGAGAATTTCCACATCAGCATCCAACTGAAGTTCCTTGTTAAGATTCCCAACAGAGCACCTAAAGGAAACGTGTAGAAGTGAAATGGACACTATGAGAAGCAATGACTTGAAGCCCTTGTTTTGACTGTTGAGGAAGTAGTTTATTATTTTACCATTTTCTTTTTCTACTTAATAGCATTGGTTGAACTTTACTTAACACAGAATTATTCATAGGTGTTTAAATCCATTGAAAATAGATCCCAGTAAAAAATGAGTGGGAATAAGAGAGACAGGAGATGCACAGTTCGACACGTGTCCCCATGGACTTACCCTTAAAGTTAAAGCTAAAAACTTGTCATGGGACTCCAAATCCCATTAAGCTGGGTGGTACTAATGCCATCTTACATGTTAAAGTGACCATTTAAAGTGTGTAACTGATAATATAGATAGGAATAAGTGTCAAAGAAATCACATAAATAAGACCAAGTGTCTGGTAATAACAATCGATAAAATCAAAAAGGAGAGAATGTTCCAACATGGGAAGCAGGCTACACAGCAGACTCATAGAATGACAAATGCCCTAAATAGCACTCTGACCTCAGAATCATCACTTAAGGCATTCAGATCTGGCTGAAAAGCCCATAAGAGCATTTCAGGCATGGAAAGCCAAGACACTGTGGCAAAAAATGATCTACATGAAAGATCTCTCTGAGTGAGATCCCAGTGGAAAGAAGGGGCATTGAAGGAGGTAATTTTCTCTGAAGGGAGGAGAGAACTTCCACTTTGCCTATGGCCCTGTCTAAATAATGACGGAGTTTGTGGACTCAGAAGGCTTCTATAGCCTTGGCAGCTCATTACCAGAGCCTCAGGTGGTCCCTGACATCATAAATAAGAGTGTCAATTGTTAAATCAACAACAAGAGTCATTTACTCCCCATGTAGGCCTTCTGTCCTTAACAAGATGTACTATGAGAATTAACGGTAAAACTTGCCTCCAACAGTACTTGATACTTTCATGTGTGTGAGTGAAAACTGTTGAAATCTTTACTTAGTATAGAGTTTATCTTCTGAATATGAAGATAATTAAAAATGAATCTTAATGAAGAATGGGATGGGAGAGGGAGTAGGTGGTAGGATGGGAGTGGGGGTGGGAGAGCAGGTATGGGGGAAGAACCACTATTCCTAATGTTGTACCTGTGAAATTGTTTTTTATTAAATAAAAGCTTTCTAAAAAAAGAGAAGATTCCCAACAGAGGAGTGAGCTGGTGGTGCTCTGGGTTAAACTAATGCTTGGAGTGCCTACATTCCATGTAAGAGTGCCAGTTCAAACCTTGGCTGCTCTGCTTCCCTTCCAGATCCCTGCTAATGCATCCTGGAAGGCAAAGGATGAACCATTGGGTTTCTGACTTTGCCCTGGCCCAGACCTGGCTGTTGTGGCCATGTGGGTAGTGAACCAGTTGTTGGACGATCTCTCTCCCTCTCCCTCTCTGCCTTTCAAGTAGATTAAAATACATAAACATTAAAATAGGAAAATAAAATATTTTTGACACATAGAGCACTATCAAGGGCCAACCATGATGACTTATAGAGCTCCTCTATCAAACATAGGTAATAAAAAGAAACCTATGCTTAGAGCACTTGATGAGCCTCAATTTAATTATAAATGCTTTTTCTCCCTTTTCCCACTGTTGCTGAGAAGTAGCAGTTCAAATTTTAATCTGTGGAATAAAAATGGAGCAACCACATAATAAGATTATGAGAACATCTTAAGGGATTGTGCTGTATACTTTTAAGTATCAGAGTTTAGGGACAGATACTAACAAAATGCTACTTTTGGAGTTAGAAAAACAATTTTCAAGATAGTTCTGTGGGATGTAATTTTTATGGGGAATGGCTCTCAAGATTATCGCTGGAACCATATCTGGTTTCCTAGGTCCAGAGAGTATAGTTAGAAAGATTTGGTGGTACACATAGATTGAGATTTGATGCAGAATCCATGGTAAAAAATGACCTTCTTACACAAAAGATCATTTAGATGCAGATTAACGTGAAAAGTGATTATCTCTTATTGGTCAAATTGTTATAGAATATAGCAATATATTACTTTCTTCCTCTACTGCTAATATTAACTTTTTGTCCTTCTGCAAATTCTCATCTAAACTCACATTCTGTTTGACAGTTATTCGAGTCTGGCATAACAAAAAGTGATAGACTGAATGTGAACACAAAATCCTCAGGAAAGCTTGTTTTCAGGAATGGGATTTATTTGTGGCTTTGGCATGAACACACCATTAGTTCTATCCTGCTCTCTTTTATTTACAGGTTTTCAATGATTTTGACAAATTATTAGAGAATAGCAAAAACTTAAAAGTAAAAGTTTATTTAGCTTGAAAATGAATTAAAATAATTCCTTTTTTTGATCTCCAAAAGTGATATTCAATTCTATAAAAATTCACATAAAAATAAAATAAATATATGCTTATGTAATAATGTTTAAAATTGCAGTTTGGATAGTTAAGATTTTTTTATATTCCTCATGATAAATGCTGTATATAAAGTGCTAAATATAAAAACATCCTCCTTTGTCTTATTTTGTCAGAAATTCATATATTTTCTCTTTTTAAGTTGTTAGATTATATAATGGATCCAATAAACATTGGATCCAAAATTAATAAATATATTTTAAAATAAAGCAAGGCCTATGAGCCTATGCTGGATAATAAATTACCTAGTTGCTGTCATATATAATGCTGCAAATACTATAAATTTATTATCCAATAATTTACAAAATGAAAATGTATGCTTAAACAAAATTGATGCTTTAGGCAAAATTTAATTCTGTATGTTGGATGTCACATCAATGAGTTTTTGAATCAAATTATTCAATAAGGTTCAGAATTTTGTTATTTATCATTTAAAAATTTAACAATAATTGTTTTTTCCACATAGTGTAAAAAATAAAATATGCTGAAGCTTGTTTGTCCACCTAACTTAACATATAGAAACACATGGAACTCTAAATCTATTATAAAACTAATTCTAATTAAACATATATATATATATATTTTACTCAAAAAGAACATTCATGAGAGGGTTCCATTGTACATAATTTGTAACCATTAGTTTTAGAGACTTAAACTGCTAATAAGCTCTATCATCTTATAAGCTAAAAAAATTCAGATTTTAATTGAAGAGGGTTGGGGGGGCAGTTAGAGAGAGAGGCAGAGAGAGAGACAGAGAGAGATAGGGAGAGAGAGACAGAAAGACAGATTGCTCTTATCTGCTGGTTTCTTCCTCAAATACCCACAGCAGCTGGGGCCTGATGCAGGGTGTGAGTGGTGTCAAAGGCCAGAGATGGAAATTGGCAGGAACCCAATCACTTGAGCCATCACTGCTGTCTTATAGGGTCCTTATTGGCAGGATACTTGAGTCAGCAGCAGGAGTTGGGAATTAAACCCAAGCACTCTGATCATGGATGGGGCATGTTAATTGCTAAGCTAAACATCCACTCTGATTTTTGGATTATTTATAACCTATTCTCTTATTCCACTCCCAGTGTTGCTTCACATGTATACAGAAGATAGGCAGGTATCAAATGAAGGAAGAGATTGATAATAAAAAACAAAAATAAAATTATCCCATGAAAATAAAAACTGAGACCTGGTTGGTCAACTTTTATTGTGATTGTGAATAAAATTTGGGAGAACAAAATGAAGAAATGTGTTCTTGAAGGAGACGGCACTAGTTGATTATATAATGAGATGGTGTTTATTCAGTATTGTGATAGATAAGCCAGAAATCTGGAATTTTATGAGATATTACAAGAAATCACCCACACTTTAAATGTGAATAACTGAATGTAAAAATACAGAAAAAATACAACAGTAAACACTGTTAGTTAATTGTGATTCATCATTATCAATAAAATATGAAGCCAAATGCTACTCAATATTTTTGTTCAAATTACTCCCCTAATTGTGCATCCTTTAAAAACACTTTTATTTTTGCTTTATTTTATGTATTTAATGTTATGATAAACATATATAATGAAATAGTTATTATGGTCAAGCAAACTAACCTGTCTCTTCTCAGGATTGCTTGTATTTTTTGTGTGATTATGTTGTGGTAAGAGTATCTAAAATCTATTCTCTTCTGAAATTTTCTGTATATTATATGGAGATATTAACTATAGTTCTCATGCTATATAAAAGATCATTATACTTTTTTATCTTACCTTTTACAAGTTTGAATTCTGTGACCAATATCTCCCCATCAACCCTTTATCAATTTAGAATGACTACCATTCTACTTTGTTTCTAGTTGTTCATCTTTTTTAGTTTTAATCTATAAGTGAGACCATACATTATTATCTTCCTGTCTGAATTGTTTCACTTAGTATAATGTCTTAAAAGTTCATTAATATTGCCATGAATGGCATGAACACACCATTAGTTCTATCCTGAATATTATTTTTTAAACCTGAATTTTATTCTATTGTTTATGTATCCTAATTACTACAGTCGACATACAGTAGCATGTTTCCATATCTTGGTTGTGAACAATGCTGCAATGAACATGGGTGTGCAGATATCTCTATTAGAAAGGTGTTGATTTCATTTCCATTAATTATTTACCCAGAAGAGGGATTTCTGATTCATGTGCAATTCTGCATTTTAATTTTTTGAGGATCTTCCGTACTGTTTTATAAACTATCAATTTGCATTCCCACAAAAAAAATGTAAAAGGGTTCCTGTTTCTCACATCCTTGCCAGCGTGGATCTTTTTTTTTTTTTTTTTTTTTTTGACAGGCAGAGTGGACAGTGACAGAGAGAGACAGAGAGAAAGGTCTTCCTTTGCCGTTGGTTCACCCTCCAATGGCCGCCGCAGCCAGCGCACTGCGGCCGGCACACCGCACTGATCTGATGGCAGGAGCCAGGTGCTTCTCCTGGTCTCCCATGGGGTGCAGGGCCCAAGCACCTGGGCCATCCTCCACTGCACCCCCCGGCCACAGCAGAGAGCTGGCCTGGAAGAGGGGCAGCCGGGACAGAATCCGGCGCCCCGACCGGGACTAGAACCCGGTGTGCCGGTGCCGCAAGGAGGAGGATTAGCCTAGTGAGCCACGGCGCCGGCCGCCAGCGTGGATCTTTATTATAATAGTCATCCTCATAGGTATGAGGTGTTATCTCACCGTTCATATGCTCTGCAAGTCCCTGATGATTAGTGGAGTCGAGCACATTTCATACCTGTCGAGCATTTGTATGTTTTCTTTGGAGAGATGAATATTCTGATATTTTTGCCATTTTATATTCATTTTGCTTGGTTGTTTTGACCTGGTCGCATTTTACTACTGGGTATATGAGTTTTTATATGAATATTATAGATATAAATACCTTATCAGACACATCATTTGCAAATACTTTCTCCTCATCTAAAGACTATTTTTCACTTTGTTGATTGCTTCCTTTCCTTGTGCTTAGGCTTTCTAATTTGATATAGACCTATTGTTATGTTTTTTTTTTCACTTTTGTTGCCTGAACTTTTCTTTTTTTATTTTTTTTATTTTTATTTTTATTTTTTTGGACAGGCAGATTTAGGCAGTGTGAGAGAGAGACAGAGAGAAAGATCTTCCTTCTGTTGGTTCACCCCCCTAAATGGCAGCTATGGCTGGCGTGTTGCACCAATCCAAAGCCAGGAGCCAGGTGCTTCCTCCTGGTCTCCCATGCGGGTGCAGGGCCCAAGCACTTGGGCCATCCTCCACTGCCTTCACGGGCCACAGCAGAGAGCTGGACTGGAAGAGGAGCAACCGGGACAGAATCTGGCACCCCAACCGGGACTAGAACCTGGGGTACCGGCGCCGCAGCTGGAGGATTAGCCAAGTGAGCCGCGGTGCTGGCACATTGTTGCCTGAACTTTTAATGTGATATCCAAAAATAATTGTCAAGAGCAGTGTTAAGCAGATTTTTCTCTCTCATTTTTCAGGAGTTTTATGGTGTTAGGTCTTATGTTTAAGTCTTTGATCCATTTTGAGTTGGTTTTTGTGTATTATGTAAGATTCAACATCATTCTTTTGCATGTGGACTGCTCTTTTACCAGCACTATGAATTGAAAAGAATATACTTTGCCCATCATATTGGTGGCTTCATTAAAAATTATTTGAATTTATGTACTCAATTTTTCTGGAATGTTTCTTATATTCTAACGATTTGTGTGTCGGTTTTTATGTTAGTATTATGCTCTTCTTGAAATATGTTTTGACCTACTCACAGTTTAGACTATTAATTTTTTAAACAATCATTTATTTAATTGAAAGGCAGAGCTACACAGAGAGAGGAAGGATGGAGAAAGAGATCTTCCATACATTGGTTCACCCCTTGAATGCCTTCAGTGGCCAGAGCTGGGCAAGGCTGAAGCCAGAAGCCAGGAACTCCATCCAGCTTCCCCACGTGGGTGCAGAAGCACAAGCACTTGGGACATCTGGTGCTGCTTTCCCAGGTGCATTAGTAGGGAACTGGATCAGAGGTGGAGCAGCTGGGACTAGAACCAGTGTTTGTATGGGAAGCTGGCTTTGCAGGTGGTGGCTTAATCCATTGGGTCCCAATGTCAACCCCTGAAGTTAATTTTTTAAGAGACTATAAATCTATATAACAGGAAATTTGTAAATTTTCATGTAGAAAATAGAATTAAAAGATAAGTTTAGGGGTGGTGTTTAACATAGTTGCTAAGACACCAGTTAAGTCACCTGTTCTCACATTGAAATGCCTATTCCAGCTACTTGCTAATGTAGACCCCGGGAGGCAACAGTTATGGCTAAAATAATTGTGTTCCTACCCATATGGGATACCTGGGATTGAGTTCTAAGTTTCCAGATTTGGCCCTGATCAAGCCCCTGCTATTGTGTTTGGAGAATAGATCAGTAGGTAGGATCTCTCTCTCTCTCTCTCTCTCTCTCACACACACACACACACACAAGCGCGCACATACACATATACCACCTCCCCCTTTGTCTCTCAAATAAACAAATAAACCAATTTTTAAAGACCAACTAATTTTGGTGCAAAAGTTTTGAAATCCAAGCACACAAAGGGTCCTCAGAAAGTCATAGCATTATATATTATGAAAAATTATGCATGTATTTCAAAAGCTGTGCACCAAAATAAGCTCATTTTCTAATTTCACTTTCCACAGAATTTGAAAAGTATTGTGTTGTGTGGTTTCTAGATGGCAGGTGGGTTGGATTCTCGAAGTCTTTCTTACAGATACAACTATTCTTCTATGGATGAGGTTTAGTTACGTACCTCACATCCTGAGAATTTTCACTGGGACGTGGCAAGAGGACAGTCAATGGCTAATTATGTTAGAGAAGCCTTCACAGTGAATCAAGGTAAAGTCTGAGACTCTCAGCTCCCTTGCTGATGAATGCAAACCCTTGCTTCTGAGTCTGTTCCTGTTGCTCCCTGAGATGCCCTTTTCTGTTCTGTAAATATTTAGAGATACTTTGGCTCTTCTGTATGGAGCTTGGGTCATCACCATTCATTCCTCTTGTCACAATCAGCCAAAGGAAGAAACCAGGCACATGACTTCAGATAAGAAAAAGTTGTGCTGGCTGTAATTTTGTATTACACAATTGAAAGTATTTTCATGCAGAATAGATGGCAAATCAGATAATCACCTATGTAAATTTTTCTAACTTTATTTTTTCTTGACAGGTTATACTCTGTTGTAGATTTTGCTGTTGTAGTTATGCTTACATGTTCATAGAGATCTCCCTCAGTGTAAAATGCATCTCATGTAGGTCATTTTAGTGGACTCTACACATTATGAGCTAGTTCATTTCAAGTCTTTTCCAACATGAACAGAAAACACTATATAAAATATTTCATTCTCTGCCACTGTTTTGAACCATGAATATTCTAAACTCTAGAGAGATGTTCTAGTTTCAGATTCCAAATCTATCTTTTTCACAGTGACTCCAGTTCAATAGCATTTACCTTCTTTATTTATATTAAATATTCAGTGCATAACACAGATATCTTCTGATGTCAATAGCTGTTTCAGACATTAGAGTTACTCTGCTTTCCTGGGTACCAAATACCCTTGAACACACTGCCTGAATCATATAGCAGAGATTTAATTAAACTATGCTTCAAAATTTGAAGATTGCTGATAATATTTTCCTGACCCTTCTGATTTTCTTTACTTTTTGATTTATGTAACATAATAAAAAGTGTGTATATCTTGCTGGTATTTAACCTTCATAACCTAAAAAATCATACATGCCCAGTGGAATAAAATCCCAGACCACTAATCTCCTTATGGAATTTTCTCTGAAAATGAACTATTCATTTTCACTATTCATTTCATTCCACAATATTGTGTGATTCTATGCCCTTAAGTCATGTGACAAGGCTGGCTACTTAGGCTGCTAACCAGAGAATCAACAGGCTAACAATGTTCTTCAACCATTTCCCTGAACATATGTCTCTCAGCAGTAACATTTTTTAAAGGTCTAAAATGCTCTGTTAGCTTTCGAATAGCTTCATTAAAATCTCTATTATCTCTTGTTCTTTTGAGCATGGAAAACATATCCTGGAGGTCAGACCCCCTGAAGCTTGACTTTTTTGGAAGATAACTACAGAATCAAATGTAGTGACAACCAGTTTTAAATATCTCTATTTAGATCATATTTGAACAACCAGTAATCTTATCCTGGACCAAAAGTAGTTGAATTCATGGAAAGGTTAAATGGTCATTGAAAATTACATGTAGTAACCAATGTTGGGAATCTACATGGTTCTCCTTAAATTAATATCTAGTGTCTGCTTCAGATAACTGCAATTCTGTTCTTTATTATAGTGTATTTAAATCACTGTTATTAACATGCTTCTAAATGGAACATCATAATATTACTCCCCACCTCAAAAATTTTTATGAACCCTCTATTATGGATACAAACTTTTCTGTACCCCAAAAAGACACAATACGTATAGCATATTACATTTCTATTGATGAGAATGTATAAAGGCTGTACCTGAATCCATATTTTTCAGAGTTAAAATGTGAAGATATTACTAATACTTACTTGGCAATGGAACATATATGAAAATGTGATTCAAATCCGACAAATTCAAACTAAGACGTTTCCAGAATTTTACCAGTTCTTTCATTAAAGTAAATTAACAATTAATAACAGAATCACAAGAGAGTTTGTTTGTCTGTTTTATAACCATGCTTATAGACTCCTCTAGGAGAAAACGGAAATGGACACTGTGCTGACAAGCTCCCTGCCTCAAGACTGAAGTAGTTATTCGCCCAGCTTCTAGGGAGTGGCTGACTGCCTTGCCCAAGGTCATGTCTTCTTTCTGGAGCCTGCAGCAACCCATGACTGACCAGCACCTAATAAAGTCAAGCTATTTTCCCAAAGAAAGTCCAGCTCCTTCTTTGTGTCTACTTTGTTGGACCTGATATATGACCCCATACAAAAACTGATCATAGGATAAGGCACATACTGAGAGCACACTAAGTATTAAGGATATTGAAATTAAATTGAACACGAATGGCCTATAGCCTCTGAATTATTTCCATTTTTAATTTTTAAGTTCATCAAAGATTTCAAACACAACTTGATCTGACAAGGTTAATTTAATCAATATGTATCTGTTTTCATTTCTTTTGAAGTTTCAGCTAAGGATTTATCCCTTAATTAAAATGAAGTGCATATGTTTGAGCACCTCGGTGACACTCAGAAATAAAACAATTAAATATAAAAATATGGCTAACTCTTACTTGAATCACCAAGATCATGTTATACTTCATTATACAAAAATTACAGACAAAAAATCCAGATTTGAAGCAGTGTATCAAAATGTTCACTCATTTTTAGGTGATATTTTAACATTTTTGAAGCAACGTTCAACTTCAATTAATAACATAAACTTTGTTTATTCATTTTTATGATACATGTTAATTTGAGAGTTGAACATTCATTTTGTAAAATTACTGATGTTTCATAAAACTTCCTGTTCTATGGTGAAATTTTCCTAAAAGTAAAAGATGAACCTCCAGGTGCAACATCTGTTACATGAATATAATAACATTCTCATTCAGCAGGAACAGATGCAGCGACTGTGAGGTCTTCTCTCTGGAGGAAACCACCTTGGGAAAAGAAAAGGCCTTGTCGAATTACCACAGGCTAACCTCGAACAGAAATGTTGACCTGCTCTTTAATTTTGTGCATGCATTGCAAGTTATAGTTTATTTATCTTCTTAATATTTATGCATGTATCAAAATAATAATTTTCGTATAGACATTAAAAAATATATATGAAATTTCATATCAGTGACTCATATGTTTTGTTATTATTATTACCTTTCCCTTTTCCAATATTTCCCAAAATTATTTTACATCATGACTTTCTGACACCAAGAGTAGCATACCCTTTATCAAAATGTTATATTTACATAATTTAAAATAGAAAGCATTTAGTACTTCAAAGTTTTTTTAGGCAACTTTGAAGAAACGTAAGGCTTTCTGTTTATTCTGGATTATGTATGGGGTTTTATATTAAAGTTAGCTTGGTGTAGGGGATGTACTATGTTTTTTTCATATCTAATTCTCTTTCCTTCTCAATTGCTTTTTGTAACTGGGAGGAGGGAACTTTTCCTTTTTCAAAAAAGTGTGTTTCAAATGGAAGGCATCTGTGTCCTTTCTTTAACACAGCATTTAGTTGATGATTTGAGACCCTGTAATGCTCCTGCTCCTGCTGCATAAATCAAGGGGACCACATACTGCAGATATTGCAGTAGCAGACTGGTGGGATCTCCATCAGCTTGCAATGCTAAGAAGCCACATGAAGGACAGTTATCCCAAGAAAACCTTTGAACCCAAAAACACTTTGACAAATTAAAATCCAATTCTTTTTAGGTCAGTGCAATTTTATGATTGTGTGTCACCACATCACAATCAGTTGGATCCTGACATTTGCATCTAGATAAAATATATTACCCAGATACTTATTTAAATTTTATGAGAGTAAATTTTTAGCTGTAAATTCATTTGGAATATTCATGATTTAATAAAAAACTGAAAGACACACTTCCTATGACATGGATAGATTTATAAAAACACCAACATTATTGTAGTTTCCCCTGACAGATTAACCTATATCTTCATGTTTGTTCCATTAATCTGTGCACTATTTCATTTGTTAAAAGTAAAATTCATGATATGAAAATTCTTAATGAGAGCTATATTAATCTTTATTCTTTGAATTGCATAGAAGCAATAATTTCTTGTAATTATATATATAATAGGCCAAGGTGCTCTAATATTTCTAAACATTGATACATAAAATTGATTGTTTAGATAACTGATCTTGTGATTGTATGTCACTACATAACAGAATCCGGATTAAATCATATTATCCAGATGATTTCCTATTTAAAATTTTTTAAGGCCTGTGCCGCTGCTCAATAGGCTAATCCTCCACCTGTGGTGCCTGCACACCGGGTTCTAGGACCGGTCGGGGCACCGGGTTCTGTCCCGGTTGTTCCTCTTCCAGTCCACCTCTCTGCTGTGGCCCGGGAGTGTAGTGGAGGATGGCCCAAATGCTTGGGCCCTGCACCTGCATCAGAGACCAGGAGAAGCACCTGGCTCCTGGCTTTGGATCAATGTGGTGCGCCAGCCACAGCACGCCGGCCACAGCAGCCACTGGGGGGTAAACCAACGGAAAAGGAAGACCTCTCTATCTCTCGATGTCCACTCTGCCTGTCAATAAATAAATAAATAAATGCATAATTTTTTTAATTTTACTTATTTCTTTTTTATTTTTTAACTTATTTGATAGATTGAGTTTGTGAGAGAGATAGACAGAGAGAAAGGTCTTCCTTCCGTTTGTTCACCCCCTCAAATGGCCACTAAGGATGGAGCTACGCCAATCCGAAGCCAGGAGCCAGGTGCTTCCTCCAGTCTCCCATGTGGTTGCAGGCGCCCAAGGAGCTGGGCCATCCTCCACTGCCTTCCTGGGCCACAGCGGAGAGCTGGACTGGAAGAGGACCAGCCAGGACTAGAGCCCAGTGCCCATATGGGAAGCTGGCAATGCAGAGGGAGGATTTTCCACATGAGCCACAGTGCCAGCCCCAACATTTACTTATTTCAAGGTATTTAAATCTTTGTAGATATTGTGAATGGGCTTGATCTTATAAGCTTATTCTCAGTCATGCCACTGTTTATTTATACACAGGCTATTGATTTGATTTTTGTGTGTTGATTTTGTATCCTGCCACTTTGCCAAACTCTTTTATGAGTTCTAATCATCTCTTAGTAGAGTATATTGGATCCCCTATATACAGAATCATGTCATCTGCATATAAGGATAGTGTGAATTCCTCTGTCCCAATTTGTATCACTTTGTTTTATTTTTCTTGTGTAATGATTCTGGCTGAATCTTCCAGGAGTATATTCAATAGAATGGTGAGAGTGGGCATCCTTGTCTGGTTCCATATCTTAATGATAATGCTTCCAATTTTTCTTCATTCAATAAGTACCTGGCCATGGGTTTATCATAAATTGCCTTGATTGTGTTAAGGAATGTTTCTCTATACCCAATTTGCTTAAGGTTTTCATCATGAAAGGGTGTTATTTTTTTTTTTTAACTTTTATTTAATGAATATACGTTTCCAAAGTACGAATAATGGATTACTATGGCTTCCCCCCCATACCGTCCCTCCCACCCACAACCCTCCCCTTTCCCACTCCCTCTCCCCTTCCATTCACATCAAGATTCATTTTCGATTATCTTAATATACAGAAGATCAGCTTAGTATACATTAAGTAAGGATTTCAACAGTTTGCTCCCACACAGAAACATAAAGTGAAAAATAATAGATGATTTTTTTTAATGATGATGAAATCAGATCAGACCTATTGTCATGTTTAATCCCAGTGAGAGTCAAGTTGGGAGTTGATAGTTTCTTTTCTTTTCTTTTTTTTTTTTTTTTACAGAGGATCAGTTTAGTATGCATTAAGTAAAGATTTCAACAGTTTGCACCCCCATAGAAACACAAAGTGAAATATATTATTTGAGTACTCATTATAGCATTAAATCTCAATGCACAGCACATTAAGGACAGAGATCCTACATGAGGAGTAAGTGCACAGTGACTCCTGTTGTTGACTTTACCAATTGACACTCCTGTCTATGGCATCAGTAATCTCCCTATGCTCCAGTCATGAGTTTCCAAGGCTATGGAAGCCCCTTGAGTTCTCCGACTCTTATCTTGTTTAGACAAGGTCATAGTCAAAGTGGAGGTTCTCTCCTCCCTTCAGAGAAAGGTACCTCCTTCTTTGAAGACCTGTTCTTTCCACTGAGATCTCACTCACAGAGATCTTTTGCCAGAGTGTCTTGGCTTTCCATGCCTGAAATACTCTCATGGGCTTTTCAGCCAGATCTGAATGCCTTTAGGGCTGATTCTGAGGCCAGAGTGCTATTTAGGGCATCTGCCATTCTATGAGTCTGCTGAGTATCTCACTTCCCATGTTGGATCACTCTCCCCTTTATTTATTCTATCGGTTAGTGTTAGCAGGTACTAGACTTGCTTATGTGCTCCCTTTGACTCTTAGTCCTTTCATTATGATCAATTGCGAACTGAAATTGATCACTTGGACTAGTGAGATGGCATTGGTACATGCCACCTTGATGGGATTAAATTGGAGTCCCCTGGTATGTTTCTAACTCTACCATTTGGGGCAAGTCAGCTTGAGCATGTCCCAAATTATATATCTCTTCCCTCTCTTATTCCTACTCTTATGTTTAACAGGGATCACATTTCAGTTAAATTTCAACACTTAAGAATAACTGTGTATTAATTACAGAATTGAATCAGTCATATTAAGTAGAACAGACAAAAAAACTACTAAGAGGGATAATGTATTAAGTTGTTCATTAACAGTCAGGGCTATGCTGATCAAGTCACCGTTTCCCATAGTATCCCTTTCACTTCAACAAGTTTCCTTTTTGGTGTTCAGTCAGTTGTCACCGATCAGGGAGAACATATGGTATTTGTCCCTTTGGGACTGGCTTATTTCACTCAGCATGATGTGTTCCAGATTCCTCCATTTTGTTGCAAATGACTGGATTTCGTTGTTTCTTACTGCAGTATAGTATTCTAAAGAGTACATATCCCATAATTTCTTTATCCAGTCTACTGTTGATGGGCATTTAGGTTGGTTCCAGGTCTTAGCTATTGTGAATTGTGCTGCAATAAACATTAGGCTGCAGACCGCTTTTTTGTTTGCCAATTTAAATTCCTTCGGGTAAATTCCAAGGAGTGGGATGGCTGGGTCGAAAGGTAGGGTTATCTTCAGGTTTCTGAGGAATCTCCAGACTGATTTCCATAGTGGCTTAACCAGTTTGCATTCCCACCAACAGTGGGTTAGTGTCCCTTTTTCCCCACATCCTCGCCAGCATCTGTTGTTGGTAGATTTCTGAATGTGAGCCATTCTAACCGGGGTGAGGTGGAACCTCATTGTGGTTTTGATTTGCATTTCCCTGATTGCTAATGACCTTGAACATTTTTTCATGTGCCTGTTGGCCATTTGGATTTCCTCTTTTGAAAAATGTCTATTGAGGTCCTTGGCCCATCTCTTAAGTGGGTTGTTGGTTTTGTTTTTGTGGAGTTTCTTGATCTCTTTGTAGATTCTGGTTATTAACCCTTTATCTGTTGCATAGTTTGCAAATATTTTTTCCCATTCTGACAGTTGTCTCTTCACTCTCCTGACTGTTTCTTTTGCAGTACAGAAACTTCTCAATTTGATGCAATCCCAATAGTTAATTTTGGCTTTGACTGCCTGTGCCTCCCGGGTCTTTTCCAGAAACTCTTTGCCTGTGCCAATATCTTGAAGGGTTTCTCCAACGTTCTCTAGTAACTTGATGGTGTCAGGTCGTAGATTTAGGTCTTTAATCCATGTTGAGTGGATTTTTGTGTAAGGTGTAAGGTAGGGGTCTTGCTTCATGATTCTGCACGTGGAAATCCAATTTTCCCAGCACCATTTATTGAATAGACTGTCCTTGCTCAAGGAATTAGTTTTAGATCCTTGATCAAATATAAGTTGGCTGTAGATGTTTGGGTTGATTTCTGGTATTTCAATTCTGTTCCATTGGTCTATCCTTCTGTTTCTGTACCAGTACCATGCTGTTTTGATTACAACTGCCCTGTAGTATGTCCTGAAATCTGGTATTGTGATGCCTCCGGCTTTGTTTTTGTTGTACAAGATTGCTTTAGCTATTCGAGGTCTCTTGTGCCTCCATATAAATTTCAGCACCAATTTTTCCAGATCTGAGAAGAAGGTCTTCGGTATCTTGATTGGTATTGCATTGAATCTATAAATTGCTTTTGGGAGAATGGACATTTTGATGATATTGATTCTTCCAATCCATGAGCATGGAAGATTTTTCCATTTCTTGGTATCCTCTTCTATTTCTTTCTTTAAGGTTTTGTAATTTTCATCGTAGAGATCTTTAACATCCTTGGTTAAGTTTATTCCAAGGTATTTGATTGTTTTTGTAGCTATTGTGAATGGGATTGATCTTAGAATTTCTTCCTCAGCCATGGCATTGTCTGTGTATACAAAGGCTGTTGATTTTTGTGCATTGATTTTATACCCTGCTACTTTGCCAAACTCTTCTATGAGTTCCAATAGTCTCTTGGTAGAGTTCTTTGGGTCCCCTAAATAAAGAATCATGTCATCTGCAAAGAGGGATAGTTTGAGTTCTTCCTTCCCAATTTGTATCCCTTTAATTTCTTTTTCTTGCCTAATAGCTCTGGCTAGAACCTCCAGAACTATATTGAATAGCAGTGGTGAGAGTGGACATCCCTGTCTGGTCCCAGATCTCAGTGGAAATGCTTCCAACTTTTCCCCATTCAATAGGATGTTGGCTGTGGGTTTTTCATAGATTGCTTTGATTGTATTGAGGAATGTTCCTTCCAAACCCAGTTTGCTTAGAGTTTTCATCATGAACGGGTGTTGTATTTTATCAAATGCTTTCTCGGCATCTATTGAGAGAATCATATGGTTTTTCTTCTGCAGTCTGTTAATGTGGTGTATCACATTGATTGTCTTGTGCACATTAAACCATCCCTGCATACCAGGGATAAATCCCACTTGGTCTGGGTGGATGATCTTTCTGATGTGTTGTTGCATTCTATTGGCGAGAATTTTATTGAGGATTTTTGCATCTATGTTCATCAGGGATATTGGTCTGTAATTCTCTTTCAGTGCTGCATCTTTTCCCGGCTTAGGAATTAAGGTGATGCTGGCTTCATAGAAAGAATTTGGGAGGATTCCCTCTTCTTCAATTGTTCTGAATAGTTTGAGAAGAATTGGAGTTAGTTCTTCTTTAAATGTCTGGTAGAATTCAGCAGTGAATCCATCTGGTCCTGGGCTTTTCTTTGTTGGGAGGGCCTTTATTACTGTTTCAATTTCTGTCTCAGTTATGGGTCTGTTTAGGTTTTCGATGTCTTCCTGGTTCAATTTAGGTAGGTTGCATGTGTCCAGGAATCTATCCATTTCTGATAGGTTTCCCTGTTTGCTGGCATACAAGTCCTTGTAGTAATTTCTGATGATTCTTTTTATTTCTGTGGTGTCTGTTGTTACATTTCCTTTTTCATCTCTGATTTTATTGATTTGGGTCTTTTCTCTTCTTTTTTTAGTTAGTTGGGCCAATGGGGTGTCAATTTTGTTTATTTTTTCAAAAAACCAGCTCCTCGTTTGGCTGATTTTTTGTAATGTTTTTCTTGATTCAATCCTGTTGATTTCTTCTCTGATTTTAATTATTTCTCTTCTCCTACTAGATTTGGGTCTGGTTTGCTGTAGGTTTTCTAGATCCTTGAGGTGAATAGAAAGCTCATCTATTTGGTGCCTTTCCAATTTCTTGATGTAGGCACCTATTGATATAAACTTTCCTCTTAACACTGCTTTTGCTGCGTCCCATGAGTTTTGGTATGTTGTGCTGTTATCCTCATTTACTTCCAGAAAGTTTTTGATTTCTCTTTTGATTTCTTCTATGACCCATTGTTCATTCAGGAGCATGTTGTTCAATCTCCATGTGTTTGCGTATGCTCTAGGGATTCCTGAGTTGTTCATTTCCAACTTCATTCCTTTATGGTCTGAGAAGCTGCATGGTATGATTCTAATTCTTTTGAATTTGCTGAGACTTTCTTTATGGCCTAGTATGTGGTCAATCCTAGAGAAGGTTCCATGTACTGCTGAGAAGAATGTATAATCTTTAGCTGTAGGATTGAAAGTTCTGTATATATCTGTTAGATCCATTTGGGCTATAGTGTCGTTTAAATCTACTGTATCCTTGTTGATCTTCTGTCCTATTGATCTGTCTATTTCTGAGAGTGGAGTATTGAAGTCCCCCAGTACTATTGTATTGGGGTCTAAGTCTCCCTTTAAGTCCGTTAACAAATCTTTTAGATAAACCGGTGCCCTGTAGTTAGGTGCATATACATTGATAATTGTTATATCTTCCTGTTGAATTGATCCCTTAATCATTATGTAGTGTCCCTCTTTGTCTCTCTTAATGGTTTTTGTGGTAAAGTTTATGGTGTCTGATATTAAGATGGCTACACCTGCTCTTTTTTCATTTCTGTTGGCATGGTATATCTTTTTCCAGCCTTTCACTTTCAGTCTGTATGGATCTTTGTTGGAAAGATGTGTTTCTTGTAAGCAGCAAATAGATGGGTTTTGTTTTTTAACCCAATCAGCCAAACGGTGTCTTTTAACTGGACAGTTCAGGCCATTCACGTTCAATGTGACTAATGATAAGTGGTAACTTTGCCCTGCCATTTGCCAAAGATAAGTTCTAATATATGCTTTGAATTCCCTGTGATCTTTTGCTGTGAGCTTTCCTTCCTTGGTTTCCTTCCTTTACCTTCTTTCATATTGATGACCGTGTTTCTTTGTTTCTGTGTGTAACACATCTTTAAGCATCTTTTGTAGGGCTGGACGAGTGGCAACAAATTCTTTCAATTTCTGTTTGTTATGAAAAGTCTTTATTTCACCTTCATTCACAAATGATAGCTTTGCAGGATATAATATTCTGGGCTGGCAGTTGTTCTCTCTTAGTACCTGGGCTATATCTTGCCATTCCCTCCTAGCTTGTAGAGTTTCTGATGAGAAGTCAGCTGTGAGTCTGATTGGAGATCCTCTGAGAGTAATCTGACGTTTCTCTCTTGCACATTTTAGGATCTTTTCTTTATGTTTCACTGTGGAGAGTTTAATTACAACGTGCCGTGGTGAGGGTCTCTTTTGGTCGTGTTTATTAGGGGTTCTGTGAGCTTCCTGTACTAGGATTTCTCTGTCCTTCTCCAAACCTGGGAAATTTTCTGCTAATATCTCACTAAAAAGGCCTTCTAATCCTTTCTCCCTCTCCATGCCTTCAGGAACTCCTAGAACCCGAATGTTGGGTTTTTTAATAGTATCCTGAAGATTCCCGACAATATGTTTCAGATTTCTAATTTCCTCGTCTTTTCTTTGGTCTGACTGTATCCTTTCCTGTTCTCTGTCTTCTAAGTCCGAAATTCTCTCTTCTGCTTCTCCCATTCTGTTTGTAAGGCTCTCTATTGTGTTTTTCATTTGATCTATTGAATTCTTCACTTCAGTCACTATCCCAGTTTCCTGTTGTACTAGTTGTTTCGTTTCATTTTGATTCCTCCTTAATATTTCATTTTCACGAGAGAGATTTTCTATCTTGTCCATTAAGGATTTCTGTAGTTCAAGAATTTGTTTTTGAGAACTTCTTAATGTTCTTATCAATTTTTTGAGATCTGCTTCTTGCATTTCTTCTATGTCATCATCCTCATAATCTTGAATTGGGGTGTCTTTTTCATTTGAGAGCTTCATGGTGACTTCCTTGTTTTTATTACCTTGGTTTTTGCGTTTGTTATTTGTCATATTGGAGATATTTGGTTTCTTCACTGTGGTGCTTTTTCTTGTTATACTATGACTCTAGATTAAGTGGACTATCTGTTTTTGATGGAGCCTTAGGGCTTGAGATGGGTGTGGCCTGAGAGCTCTGTTTGGTGTGCCAAAGGTGACACTCCCAGGTTAGGCGTGGTAAACCTCTCTCTCTCTCTCTCTCTCTCTCTTTTTTTTTTGATTCAACAGGGAAGTTATTCTGCACAGCTGAACAAAGTTGGAGGTAGTTAGCAGGCAAATGATATACCCACAGGAGCCAGAGATCAGAAGCTCTTTCCCAAGGACCACACAGGGAATCTGTTCGGCCCTTAGAGTGGGCTCAAATTCTCCTTCAGTCTCCCACTGGGTTGCCAAAGTTACGGAATTGTAGCGTCTCTGGAGAGTGCTCACGTGAATTCCGTGAGTTCTCTCCCCCACCGTCTCTTTTTTCACAGTCTCAGTTCAGTAGCACCATAAATTTACTAAATCCTAATCTCCTGTTAATTCGCCCCACCCAGAGTCAGGTTTTACTGCTAGGCTCAGGGCCGGTGCAGACCTGAGGTCGCTCTGCTTATGACGTATGTCCAAGATGGCGCCTGCTCTTTGTCTTGCTCGCCCTTGAGAGGTGAGCGGAGAGAGAGAAACCCGTGTCCATACCAGTCACCTTTTTTTTTTTCCCTCTCTCTCTCTTCCAGTTAGCTTGGTGAAGTCCCCCCCGCCCCGGGGGTCGTTCCCTCTAGTCTCCTCTCTCCGCTTGCCTGCCGGTGTCTCGGGTTATTGAGGTTCGGCTCACCTCGCGTTCCAGCGCTGGTGTGTTGAGTCTGCCGCTGATGTCCCGAACTGTGGGCTCCCACGCTCTCCACGCAGGTCTGCTCCCCTTCCAGCGCCGATGTGTGGACTCGGAGCCCTGGACTTCCCAAGTCTCCCCGCTGTTGCACTCCCCTTCGAGCACTTGCGCGCAGACCCTGCAGCTTGCGCAGCTCAGTCCCCGAAAGGGTGTTATATTTTATCAAATGCTTTCTCTGAATCTATTGAGATAATCCTATGGTTTTTCTTCTGCAGTTTGTTTCTATGGTGTATCACATTGATTAATTTACGAATGTTGAACCATCCCAGCATACCTGGGATAAATCCCAGTTGGTCTGGGTGAATGATATTCCTGATGTGTTGTTGGATTCAATTGGCTATTATTTTGTTGAGGCTTTTTGCATCTACGTTTATTAAGGAAATTGGTCTATGCTTCTCTTTCTCTGTTGTATCTTTTTCAGGTTTAGGAATTAAGGTGATGCTGGCTTCACAGAAAAAAATTGGGAGTCTTTCCCTCCCTTTCAATTACTTTGAACAGCTTGAGAAGAATTGGAGTTAGTTCTTTAAATGTCTGGTAGAATTCAGCAGTGAAGCTGTCCAGTACTGGGCTTTTCTTTGTTGGAAGAGTCTTTTTTACTGATTCAATTTTAATATTAGTTATTGGTCTATTTAAGTTTTATATGTCTACATGGCTCACATTTGGCAAGTTGCATATATTTATCCAAGGACATCAAAGAGCTCTATGGGGAAAATTATAAAACATTAAAAAAACAAATAGAAGAAGACACAAAAAATGCAAAACTCTTTCATGCTTGGAATTGGAATACTCAGTATCATTAAAATGTCCATACTACTGAAAGCAATTTACAGATTCGAGAAGATCCCAATAAATATACCAAGGACATTCTTCTCAGATCTCTACAAAAGTATGCCGAAACTCATATTCCTAGAAAAATAGGAGACCTTGATAGCTAAAGCAATCTTATAAAACTAAAACAAAGTTGGAGGAATCATAATACCAGATTTCAAGACATACTATAGGACAATTATAATCAAAAGAGCCAGGTACTGGCAAAAAATGGGTACAAATTTGTAACAGAATAGAAACTCAAGAAATCAAATCCCAAATCTACAACCAACTTATCTTTGACAAACGAGATAAAATCAGTCCCTGGTGCAAAGACAGTCTCTTCAATAAATGATGCTAGGAAAATTGGAACTCTATATGCAAAATTATGAAGTACCTTTTACAAAAATCGACTCAAAATGGATCAAAGACTTAAATCTATGACTGGATACCATCAAATTATTAGAGAACATTGGAGAAACCCTACAAGACATTGGCATAGCCAAAGACTTCTTGGAAAATATACTAGAAGCTCAAACAATCAAAGCCAAAACAGACAAATGGAATTACATCAAGCTGAGAAACACTCAGCAGTCTGCTTGAGAAAAGCAACCTTCGGGCCATCCTGACACCAACCAGACACATTTGTGGTGACATTGGGCTCATTGGTTCTAGGACACCAGAACTTCCTCTGGAAAATTTCATTAACATAAGGATTGTTTGGAGTTCCAGCAGCCCATGAAGTTCCATGATGAAGTGGTCACTTAGATCCATCCAAAAGATTTGACTCTTTTTTTTTTTTTTTAATTTGACAGATAGAGGTAGACAGTGAGAGAAAGAGGGAGAGAGAAAGGTCTTCTTTCTGTTGTTTCACTCTGAAGCCAGGAACCAGATGCTTCCTCCTGGTCTCCCATGCGGGTGCAGGGCCCAAGCACTTGGGTCATCTTCCACTGCCCTCTGGGGCCACAGCAGAGAGCTGGACTGGAATAGAAGCAGCGGGACTTGAACCCTGTGCCCATATGGGATGCTGGCGCCATAGGCGGAGGATTAACCAAGTGAGCCGTGGCGCTGGCCCAAGATCTGACTCTTAACTTGAGTAATTTCAAGAGTTAATGTTCTCACTGGGTTAACACAGGGCACTGAGTCTTCTGATTGTGAATTTGGGTTCATTTTTAAATATTGTCCATTCTGGTCTGGTCATTCCTGCAGCACTGTTTAATATAAAGCCTTTGTTCCTTATAATTGAGCACCTGTGACCTATTCTGCACCATAGTCTTTGTAAATATTAATAAATGTTATCACTGTAAAAAAAGAAAGAAACACTCAGCAAAGTGAAGGGGTAACTGAGAGAATGGGAGAAATTATTTGCAAATTGTGCAATGGATAAACTAGAAAGCACTATACTTAGTGAAGTAAGCTTGTCCCAGAAAGCCGAAACTATATATTCTCTCTGATCTGTGGTAACTAATAGAGCACCTAAAAGTTAATCTATAGATGTGAAATTAGCACTTTTAGATGTAATGACTTTGGCAGCCCTTGTCTCAACTGTTGAGAAAGAGGTTTTTTTTCATATTATATTTTGAATTCTTTACTTAGTGTAGGGTTAACCCTATGTGTACAAAGTTAATTGAAAATGGATCTTAGTAAAAAATAAGAATGGGAATGAGATGGAGGAGGACAAAGTGTGATAACGGACTTGGGAACAGGGTAGGGTGGGAAGAATCATTTTGTTTCTAAATTTGTATGTACAAGATGCATGAAGTTTGTATATATTAATTAAAAGTTTTCTAGGAAAAATAGTTTTATTTATCTGTTTATTTGAAAATCAGAGCTACAGAAAAGGAGATGTAGAGGTAGAGGAAGAGAGAGAGAGAGAGAGAGAGAGAGAGAGAAATCTTTCATCTGCTGGTTCACTCCCCAGATGGCCACAATAGCCAGGCCAAAGCCAGAAGCCAGGAGCTTCCTCTGGGTCTCCCACATGGGTAGCAGGGACCCAGGGATTTAAAGCATCCTCTGCTGCTTTCCCAGACAATTAGCAGAGAGCTGGCTAGACAGCAGAGTAGTTGGGTTTCGAACCACAGCTCATATGTGAAGCAGGAGATGGCTTTACCTGCCATGACACAACTGCCCCGCCCTACCCCCTGATGCTTATTTGAATTTCATGAGAATATATTGATATCATAAGCAGTGTCAATTAATGCATTCTAGCACTGCCATTCTGTGGTGTTTATAATATTATATTATTGAAAGTTTCTTAGGAAAATAAAGAGAAAGCATGACAAATTTAACATAATCAAGTTAAGCAGTTTTGACCTCTTTTTACCCCATTTCTTATATTCTGCTTTTAATATTTTCTTAATAAATTCAAGTACATTTTATTCTCAGCAAATTCTGCACTCTTATATCACTATCACAATTATTTTCTAATTTACAACTTTTTAAATTATAGCAATCATTCTCATTTTATATATTAAAAACTTCATTTGCACTTTTATTTACATAAAGAAACAAACAACAAATGAAAACTTAGTTCAACTGAGATTAAGACAAAATTCCTCCAGACAAGAGTAGCTGTTTTTTTCCCCCTCTCCCTGATATATGCATATGTTCAGGGAGGCAAAAATGAAAGTCATATATTTAAAAGCAAAAGAAAGCAAAAAGCTGACATAGTCACTCTAGACACAATGATGCTTTCCTGAAAAATCACAAACTTGTTAGGCTCAAAGTATGAAGCTATTTTTACGGTTTGTGAAGTTGTTTATCTAAAATATATTGTAACAAAAAATGAAAATATGCTTATGAATTTAGGAATTCATTTTAATTTAAAGAAAATAAAGTATCATGTAACTGAGATTATCACAAAATAGCTAGTGCTTACTCTGGAAATATATGAGGCATAATTCAGGCATTTGATATGACCGAACAATCACTAAATATGGATAACTTAAATTATAATAAATTAATACATTTGACACTCATTCTCCTTATTTGTAATATGCATGAAACATATATCTAATAAATTATGGTTGTGATCAAATGAGATGATAGCAGTGATGTGCTCTGCAAATCTGAGACCATAAGAATTAGAGGCAGTTAAATTAGTTACCATTTCTGATGCAGTAGAATTAGACCAACTATTCCAGACATCTTTAATCTACTAAGATAAATGTACGATCTCCCAAGACGACCTGAACCTCATCTGCTGGTCACTTCTTTTTCTGTGTGATTTCTGAGGAAGCTATCTAAGCAAGCTTCAGAGGCATAGTTGGGGGAAATACTGTTTTATTGTTTGATAGACCACATACCCGATACCCAATTGTACAACTCTTATAAGACTTGGTTTAAGCAAATGGCTTAATTCAAAATGTCATAATTAAGATTCTCAAAAAATACAGAATCAATGAATGATATGTATCTATATCTATATCTTGAAGGGAGACAAAAATTTTACAACCATGAGGCAAAATTTCTTCTTCGTGAAACCTTACTTTTTGTTCCTAATAACTTCAACTTATTGGATGAGGCCTTTCTGCATGATTTCTTAAGGTTTAATTTAAAAAGTGGGTTCATTTTTAGCAATCAACAATGATTTTGCACATTTTAAACTAACATGTTTATGGGATAATACTTTTTCATTTTATAGGCCATGTTGTGATATTTCAAGACATTTGTAGAGTATGTGCTGATCAAATCACAGCCTTTCGATTTCTTCATCATTTCTTTACCTTTGTAGCCCTAGAACTTCTCTCTCCTAGTTCTTCTTGAAATGTAAAATAGGTTACTGTGAAATACAGTTACCCTGTTGTGCTGTGGGACATTAGAACATCGGTATCTAACTATGTGCTGGTGTCCACTGTGCAGCCCCCTTCTATCCATTCTCCCTGCACATTTCCCAGTATCTTATAATCACTATTCTACATTAAGATCCATATTTTTAGCTTCCACATGTGAGAAAGAACATATTTTGTTTTTCTTTCTACATCTGCCATATTTCACATAACATAATGTTTTCCAGTTCTATTTTGCTTCAAATGACATGATTTCATTCTTCTTTATTGTTGAATAATATTCTACTGTGTATATACAGCACATTTTCTTTATACACGTATCCACTTAAGCACAGCTAGGTTGATTCCTTATCCCAGCTGTTATGAGTAGTGCTGTAATAAACATGGGGAAGTAAGTATGTTGATTTATCCCCGTTGGATATTTATTCAAAAGTAGGATACCTGGATCTAACAACAGATTTATTTTTAGTTTTTTGAGGACCCTCCTCTGCTGTTCTCCATAATGACTGTGTTAATTTACATTCCCATTGACAGTTTATAAGGTTCCCCCATTTTTATTAATATATGTTATGTTTTGTATTTTTAATGATAGTCATTACTTTGTGTGAGATGATATCTCATTGTGGTTTTAATTTCCCTTTTGTCTAACGATATTGTCATTGTTTTCATTCACTGGCCATTTGCCCATTTTTTTAGTTGAATTGTTTTGTTGTTAACTTTTTTGAGTTCATTTTATATCCTGGATATTATTTTTTTATCAGATGAATAGTTGGCAACATTTGCATCCATTCTGTAGATTGTTTCTTCATTCTATTGGTTATTTTCTTTGCTGTGAAGAAGCTTCTTAGTTTGGTATAACACAATTTTTCTTGGTTTGTTTTGTTGCCTTGCTTTTGGAGACTTAATTCCAAAGACTTCTGTCTCTATTGATGTTTTATGTGTTTCCCTTATGCTTTTGTCTACCAATTTCATGTAATACATATAGATATTTGATTCATTTTGATTAGATTTTTATATAGGGTGAGAAGTGAGGAAAAGTCAGGCTTGATCTTTTTGTATGGAAATCCAGTTTTCTCAAAACTATTTGCTGAACAGGTCATCCTTTCTCCAAAATATTTCTTCCATTCCTTTGTCAAGATCATGCTGTAGAGGCATGCATTTATTTCTGTTTCATTGGTCTATGTGTCTATTTTTATATAAGTACCATGTTGTATATCATGACATTGAGAATTTGCGCTTCCATGTGATATTTGGAGTTGATTTTGCCACTTCTGTGAATAATGTCATTGATATTTAGTGAATTGTATTGACCCTGTAAATCACTTACAGTAGTCTGAACATTTTAAGGATATTAATTCTTCCAGCCATGAGCATAGCAGGTAGTTTCCTTTTTTGTGTCTTTCTCAATTTGTTTTATGAGCACTTTTTTATTTTCATTGTATAATTCTTTTATACGCTTGGTTAAATTTATTTCTGGGTATGTTATTTTTGAAGCTGTCATAATGAGAATTGTTTTCATAATTTCTTTATGAGAAAGTTCACTCTTGTATAAAATGGTACTGACTTTATGTTTATTTATTATCCCTCAACTTTACTAAGTTTATGTTTTAATAATCTTTTAGTAGGATCTTTATATTTTTCTCTACATAAATCATGTCATCTGTAAATGGATAATTTAAATTCCTCAAATGCCATTTATGTACATTAAAAAGATTTTTGTTTGAGAGAGAGAAAACTACCAACTCCTGATTCTCTCCCCAAATGTTCATAATGGCTGGGGCTGAGCTGGGGTCTGAGTCAGGAGCCAGGAGTGTAATCTAGATCTTTTGCATGGTTGACAGGAACCAACACCAAATCTGAGCCATCTCCACCTCCTAAAGTCAATCTTGGCAGAGAACTAGAGTCAGAAGTCAGAGCCAGTAATTAAATCCAGACACCCTGATGTTGACTTAACTGCTGAGCTGAATGCCTGCTTCCAATAAATACCTTTAAAGTATGAAAAGGTACCCAAATTTGTGCCAGGTAATGCACACAGACTACAACAACTTTTAAAAATCAGGATACAAGATATTGACTATTTAAAAAATGTATTTGTGAAGGAAGAGATAGAGAGAGAGAGAGGAGAAAGAGAGAGAGAGAGAGAGAGAGAGAGAGAGAGAGAGAAAGGAAAGCTTGCATCTACTTATTAACACTTCGGATATATTCCATGGCCAGGGTTAGGCCAAGGAAGGGCCAGCCTGAAGCCAAGATTCAGAAACTCAATCCAGGTCTCCCATATGGGTGTCAGGAACTGAGTTACTTGAGCCATCACCTCTGTCTCCCAGGGTCTAGGTTCTTAAGAAACTCAAATCAAAAGAGCAGGAGTTGGGTATGGAACTCACATTCTCTGATATGGGAAACAGTTGTCTTAACTGCTTGGCTAAACGAATGTTCCTATAAGTATATTTCAATTCCATCTTCTCCTATGTGAATTGTTAAAACAGTAATTTATCATTTTGTTTATTTACTATTACAGTATGACTGTGCATTCCTTATGAAGAACTCTCTTGGAAGATAATTTGGCAGTACCTGTATCTATGAAATTCTGCTTCTGGGAATGCATGCTACAAATAAAATTATTCCTACAAAAATATTTATGGCAAAAATATTCATGTAACATCAACAAAGCAATTAACAAGTTGTAATTATACAATTAAACACTATGTAGTTAGCAAAGTAATGAGAGATAACTTTATGATTGTGATTATTATCTATAATAGTTTATCTCAATCATTGTTTTTGGGAAAATAACTAAGAGACTTAATAGGAATCCATTGGAATGTTTGAAATTCTTATTTTCTTTTGCATACACACTATTTTACAGGAAGAAAAATCTGTTTTTGCAATGTCATTCTCTCTATTGATTTACTACCTCAAAAAGGAGGGATTTTCCTTTGATTTCCTTAACTTTTTAGTAGCTATAGTTCCTTGATCCCATTTTTATATGGTACTATTCAAGCAAAAAAGGAAGAAAAATGAGAAATGTGAAAATCATGTGACTGTATTATTCCAGTGAGAATTGTATATGGAATATGTCTGCATTGAGAGGTAGCTAAAACTAGAGAGAGGTACAGCTTTATGTGAGAAGAAATTCAGAGGTTATTGGTAGGGGATCTTTCTCTCAGAATCTTGAGGTAAATATCAATTCCCACAGTTAAAAGGTTACAAAGGTTAAACAATGTCCACACCCTTGAATTCAATTCTATACAATCAGTAAGATTTCTCTACAAGGAAGGCATTTTATTGAGTGCTGAAAGGACAGTACTCTATAAAAAGTACTGGGTAAAACTTATCTGACAGAAATCTTTTTTTTTTTTTTTTTTTGACAGGCAGAGTGGACAGTGAGAGAGAGAGACAGAGAGAAAGGTCTTCCTTTGCCGTTGGTTCACCCTCCAATGGCCGCCGCGGCCGGCGCGCTGCGGCCAGCACACCACGCTGATCCGATGGCAGGAGCCAGGAGCCAGGTGCTTTTCCTGGTCTCCCATGGGGTGCAGGGCCCAAGCACCTGGGCCATCCTCCACTGCACTCCCTGGCCACAGCAGAGAGCTGGCCTGGAAGAGGGGCAGCCGGAACAGAATCCGGCGCCCCAACCGGGACTAGAACCCAGTGTGCCGGCGCCGCTAGGCGGAGGATTACCCTAGTGAGCCGCGGCGCCGGCCTTCTGACAGAAATCTTAAAAAGAAATTACCTAGGGTTAGCTGATTCACAAATACCACTTTATCATCCTTAGCTGAGGTTACTGTTCCTAGTGAGCTAAAAATATACAAGTTATGCTTGAAACAGATAGTCTTAAAACAAACAGAATTCAAAAAAAATTGCTTCCTTGAATTTTGGAGAGAAAGAATATTCTATAACAAAAATATTACACATGTTAAAGAGAAATTGAGAGCTTCCTAACCCCCCAGAGACATTCCATGATACCTGCAACATGTCTTTTTTTCATTGCTCTATGCCATTTTTATTGTTTAATTTTTTTAATATTTATTTAATGAATATAAATTTCAAAAGTACAGCTTATGGATTACAATGGCTCCCCCCCCATAACTTCCCTCCCACCCTCAACCCTCCCCTTTCCCGCTCTGTCTCTCCTTCCATTCACATCAAGATTTATTTTCAATTCTCTTTATATACAGAATATCAGTTTAGTATTTATTAAGTAAAGATTTCAACAGTTTGCACCCACATAGAAACACAAAGTGAAAAATACTGTTTGAGTACTAGTTATAGCATTAAATCACAATGTACAGCACACTAAGGGCAAAGATCCTACATGAGGAGTAAGTGCACAGTGACTCCTGTTGTTGACTTAACAAATTGACACTCTTGTTTATGGCATCAGTAATCACCCTATGCTATTGTCATGAGTTGCCAAGGCTATGGAGGCCTTTTGAGTTCACCAACTCTGATCATATTTAGACAAGGTCGTAGTCAAACTGGAAGTTCTCTCCTCCCTTCAGAGAAAGGTACCTCCTTCTTTGATGACCTGTTTTTTCCACTGGGATCTCACTCACAGAGATCTTTCATTTAGGTCATTTTTTTGCCAGAGTGTCTTGGCTTTCCATGCCTGAAATAGTTTCATGGGCTTTTCAGCCGGATCCGCGTGCCTTAAGGGCTGATTCTGAGGCCAGAGTGCTGTTTAGGACATCTGCCATTCTATGAGTCTGCTGTGTATCCCACTTCCCAGAAACATGTCTTTTATACTCTTTATAAAGCCCTCATTTTTTTTTTCTTTTTTCTAATCCTTGTACCATTATAAAGGACTTTTTATAGGGGCAGTCATAGAATATACTGATTAGAACTCTAATTTTTAATTTTTCTTCTCTCTGGTCCTTAAATGGAATTGACCCTGATTTAGACACCAATGGCATGAGGACTAGTTACTTCGTGTGTACTTCTTTCTTCTCAATTTTACAGGTTGAGCCTTAGTAGCCCTTGTGGCATTTTACTTCATGTAACTTAGATTCTCTACATAATGTTTTATTGCTCCTCTTGGAGATTCAGAGAGACATCTCCTCTGAAGTTCATCCTACCTCAGTGGGTTTCTGCTTATTGGGCATCCTTTTTTGAAAAACAAGAACTGAACATGGTGGAACACTTAGTGGGAATTTCCATAATGAGTTGATAAATATTTTATCAGTTAACATATTCATTTTACTAGACATTTTGAAAAGTATGTAAATATTTTCTTTATTTTTCCCAGCAGAAACTTTGTTTGCTTGTCAATCACATCATATATTTGCTATCTTGGGATCTGTTTGTATAAAATGCATGCTCATTTGATTACCAAGAACATTATAACAACTGTTAATTTATACAAAAACACTTGTTTATTTTGCTGTAATGCCATATTTTTATATGTAAGATATAAATGCCAAAATATGTTTTCCATTATAGCTTTTTTGACTAAATATAATAGTTTAATGAAGTATGAAGATATCTAAGCTTCAGATGTTGACAGAAATGTTGTTAAATATTTTTCTCATGAATAAATTTCCAATTTTTGTAATTTCACAAATTTTTGAGCATTCAAAAGAAGAAAATACTAATAGTTAAGCTCTACTGTCTGTGTTTGTAATAAAGTCAGTGTGAGAAATGGAAATTTTAAAAACACATTGCAATACTGACACTATCATTCAAAGCCATTATGGGTGCAGCTAACAAGAAAAGACATACAAATTGTTGAAGTTAATGAAACAGCTCAGTGAGCAACATAAGTACAAGACAGAAAAGCTTCCTGGATTGTGGAAAGCTAAAAAAACTGATTTGGAAGAGTAAGCAAATGCAAGTTAAGATAGAAAATAATAGAGCAAATTCGCTGTGTCAAACTGAATAGAATATTTCAGCTAACAACATTGTATTCCTCAAATCTATTCATAGCAGACAGAAGACAAGAGAAAATTGGCTCTCTAAAGTGACAGGGAAGAATTGTATCTTGTGGATAAGAGAAAGAAGATTTGCTAAGCAGTTTATTTTTTGCTACATCAGTACAGAAGGAGGACCAGATTCTTCAGACATTATTTTTTGTGAATGTAACTACCCAGAATCATTGGTCCCACCCCCATTCCTAGCTGGGTACAGTGACCAGTCTAGACCCTCACCTGCCACCTGAGAAGTACAGATTACTCACCTGGACTCTATTCTTACTCAGTAGGTATCTACTGTATTCTTGATAAGATATAAAATTGTAAACAATAAGATAAATTAATGTGAATACACCAGAAGGCTTAATAGATTATGATTCTCACAAATCTATCTGAATTGTTACAGTGTCAGGTAAAAGGGAGACGGAGAAGATGAAGTTTATGGACAATAAACTGTTCGGATAACCTGATATAAATGCTGAAACACAATGCCTGGGACCACTCACTCTCAGGTACCTGCATCTGTATGTTTGGGTGGGCTGTAACAATTTCTCTCTTCTAAAGCTCCCAGGTTGTGTTGATGCTAACAATCTGAGTATCACACAGACTAGAGTTTAAAGAGCTGTAATTTGTATATTTCCTATTGAAGTGATCACCAGCTGTTTATTCTCAGCTCCAATTCTTTTTCTTTGCTCTGGTCTGTAACATAGGGAACACATTTCTCAGGCTCCATTGCCTCCTGGCTTCAGGGTATGATTGGTCAATTAGAAGTGCTTTGGTTGTATAATACTTTTCTTTTTTTTTTCTCTAGCCCTGAGGCTGATAGTGGCTTTCTACTGTTGCTAACCTCTAAACCATTTCAGCATTCTCTGAGATTACAACTATTCCATCACAAATACGGCCAATTCCTTGCATTACAATCTCTTTATGATAGTTTAAAAATTCTCCTTTCTGGATAGATTCTTACTGAAATAAATATATAGTACCCTATCATAAAACTAGCATGTTCATTGATGTTTGAGGATGAACAAATCAGAAAGTTACCAAAGGTAAATCTTTGGGCTTTGAGATAAACAAAATCATAAGAGCTTCCTCAAATACTATTTCCAAAATATTGATTACAAAATTTTCCTACTTTAAATATCACTTAACTCTAAGAGATCTGAATTCATTTTTTGGAAGAAAATAAATGTAACTAGTGATGAATTAAGATCAATTTATAAATTCACAAAAGCAGTTAATTTCATTGAAGAATGAATGTGTTCTGGAAAAGCTCTTACAGCTTTTACAAAACTACATTTGCAGCAGTACTGATACTGTTTGTTTTTGATTTTTTATTTTGTCTTGAATGTTGATATAGAAGATCTAAGAAGAATTAATCTTATGTATCCAAGTTATCCTGTGTTTTCCATGGTTTGGGTAGAATGTTATTCTTTTATGCCCAAATAAAATAATTCAGGTCTCTCATCTGTATTATTATCCAAAGTCTGGTACCTCTTCAAGTCTCTATCAAGTCTTGAAAATATTTACACATTCTGCTTGTGGGTTGGCCCATTGCATATTGGATGGATGTGAAGAATTCTTTACTGCTGTTTTATCTTGTACTAATTCATTGCAAATTATGAATGGCAGTCCTTTCTTGACTTGCCAAAACAGTATTAAACAATGCTGCTTATTTTTTTAAAACCGTTGTAGAATAATACAGGCATTTGATATAGGCTAGCATTTACTTCATTGTGCACTAGCTAGTGTTTATCTGAGAATTACTATTAGAGATATCTTCCTTCTGAGCTCAACATTGGCACAGCATTATTAGAGAATTCTCTTTATACAGATATAATTCTCTCTCTCTCTCTTTCTCTCTCTCTCTCTCTCTTTGCTTTCTCAGTGATTAGGGAATCATTCATATCCCCTACTTTAAGAGGATGTCCAGCTTGCCTGTGTCCCACCCAGGTGCAGGGACCCAAGGACCTGGGCCATCCTCCACTGCTTTCCCAGGCCATAGCAGAGAGCTCAATTGGAAGTGGAGCAGCCAGGACCCAAACCAGTATTCACATGGGATGCTGGCACTGCAGGTGGTGGCTCCACACACTATGCCACAGCACTGGCTCATATTTGTATCTTCTTAAGCTTCTTGAATTAGACTCATATAGGAGGTCTCACTTAGGGACCTTCATATGACTGTAGTAAGTGTAGACTGGGCTAGTTGTCCAGTTGGATTCATTCATATGGGAAGAAATTAATGCTGGCTATATGACAGGAGCTCACCTGAGAAAGTGTTCACACATGTCTTCTTCATATGACTCAGATTTATCATCGGGTGGTGTCTGGATTGCAAATGGGTGTGTCCTAAAAGTGAGCATTTTAGTTGATGCAAACAGTAACTCAAGACTTTTTGAAATTGTTGTGTTGAAATAAGGCACTTACCTTTGTTATTTTTGATTGGATAAAAAGTGAATCACAGGGCATACTCATATTCAAAGGAAGAGTGCCATGCAAGGGTATAAATAGCTGGAGGATAGTTCATTGGTGGGGGAGGGGCATTTTACAGAAACTAGCTGCCATAATTCTCATATGTACAGTAGCTGCTATCTGTAGACAATTAGAGAATGCTGAGCTTGAGTACAGAGATGTTGAATTATCCTTTCTAATGTTAAACAACTTTAAATTAAAAAAGCCAGGTTTTATCTTTTGTCATTCCCCCTAGATTGATTGTCTAGTGTGTTTTGACTGAGAGCAAGGCCTCTAGGAGTCTAAAATGCACTTCACCAACAACTTGTTCTCCTTGGGCAAGCCACTTATTTTGCAATATCTACTTTCTTGTACTGTCCTCAGAAAATAGACATCCTTTTCTGCCCTTGTCTCTCTCTCTTCCCACATTCTTGCCTCTGCCTCCACAAGTTGTCTGCTTCCTATCCCATGTACCCCCCCCCCTTTTTTTTTCTTTTAAGATTTACTTATTTATTTGAAAGGCAGAGTGAAAGAGAGAGGGAGAGGAGGTGGAGATGGAGAAAGAGAGAGACTGAGGGAGAGAAAGAGAAACAGAGAGACAGAGAGAAATATCTTACATTTTGCTTGTTAACTCCCCAAATGGTCACAGCATCTAAGACTGGGCCAGGCTGAAGCTAGGAGCCAGGAGCACCAATGGGCCATCTTCTGCTGCTTTCCCAGGTGCGTTAGCAGGGCACTGGATTGGAAGTGTGACGCCTGGGACTCAAACTGCTACACTGATATGGGATGCTGATGTGGCAAGTGGCAAGCTAATCTGCTGTGCTATAATGCTGGCCCCACATGATGTACCTTCTGACAGATACCTGTCCCTTGTTTCCTCTTCCTGAAATGCTTCCAATCTCTGTCCTGCTATTTCCTATTTGACCTTCTAGCAGAATTTTTCACATCATTTTCCCAAGGAATTTATTCCTTAAACTCTTCAGATCAAGTTAGGCACTTTTTGTTTGTGTCCATAATATTACTTGGCCCTTATTCAACTTGTAATAAACCATTGCTGAAGAATTGTTGTTATAACCTCTTTAATTGGTTTATCAGATCACGTGAATAACATTTTTATGGTGTATTGGATTTATTGGCCTCTCTAGGCTATGTCTTCAAGAATTAACCTTCCTGTTTGATTGGCATATTATTGTGCTCATAGTGTCTAACAGACTTAGGATTTAGTAGGTATTTAGGGAGCATTTGCTGAATAAGTGAATCTACAAATAATAAATAATAGGCACATCAAAGAGAAATCTCTTATCACATAGTGACCAGAAACATTATTTTCCTTAATTACAGCCATGTAAGAATCATATCTATTGATTCTTGGAAAAAAAAAACTGTACCAATATTAAATAATGTTAAAATGTTGATAATTTTTTGATATGACTTTATTTGAGAGTAAAAATTCCAATTTTAATTCATATGCCTATTAAGAACCACTTACCTATTCATTTGCCTTTTACACAAGCTTATGAAACTATATCATGAGTCTGAGCAAGTTAAAATATTTTTACTTAAGTCTATAAATAAGAAATGATAAAAATAATATGGGAGTTTTCTGAAAGTTCACTTCAAAGCAAAGAAGATCATTGTGATTTTGACAATTTCTATTGTACTGGGTGCTTAAAATTCTTTATAGAAAATAACTGGGAATTCTCTTGCTATCTAGAAATAAAGATATGTCAGTGTGTACGTTCACACATTACTTATTCTCCTTGTGAGAACTGTTATTCCTTTTCCTAATCCTGGAGATTATTGACTTTATTAAACGTTTAGATGCTGTGAGTATTATAATTACTCTGAGTTGATCATTATTCAATAAAATCATGAATCAAAACATCACATTATACCTCATAAATATGTACAAATATTAAGTGCCTATCTAAAAATGAAAGTAAAACGCTGATAAAATAAATGTGTTATTATTTTCTTCGATTTTCTCTTGTTAAAAATAGAGCAAGTAAATTCATTAAAGGAGGACAGCAGCTAAAATCTGAATAAGTGCTATCTGTGTGGGCTCATGGAATTATGATATTGTTCATCTTGTATGGCATTCCTTCTTCTTATTCATTATTTCTAATATTCATAAGTTATATTCTGTATGTCTGTAAGTACAGGGCACCACTACATGCCATGATAGGGAATTAAATGTGTACGACATCACCTCTGATATAAAGGAACATTGGAGCCATTAGGTTAAGCACATAGAGTATTAGCAGAAAGTAGAGGAAGCACACTCACCTCACACTAAAAGTGCTTGGAAGGCTTCTTGGAAAAGGCTTCAGTTACATCACAAACTTAAAAGGGAATTAATTAGTTAAACACACAATTGGGAAAAACAGCGGGGCCATTTTGGCAGAAAGAATAGGATCAGTGAAGGTTCAGAACCTAAAAAACAACATGGATTGTTCAGTGATTTAAAACTATCTGTAAGTGTCTGATGTCTAAAGTGTGATGTCTAACACTGGTTTATTGTGTGTAAGAGATAGGGCTGTAGAGATTTGTCTGAATCAGTATGCTTTCCTAATGAACTTGGGTTTGTCCTGCAGATGGTGAGGGAAGAAGGGGTAAATGCAGGATTTTATGCAGTGCCATGGCATAACTATATTACATTTTATTTAATTTTTAATTTCAATATTTAGTCAGTTTTTGACAGATTTAATGTGCTTTGTAGAAACACTGACATTCCCTTCCTCCCTCTCTTTCTCCCTCTCCCTGTCTCCCCCCAGCATCCTTCTTTCTCCCATTCTTTTTTTCTTTCAGTTTCTGAAATACCATAATTTAAATTCACATTACAGTAAAAAGGCTTAATATTTTGCCAAATAATAAGCTTAACAAGTAAAAAGTGAAAAGACCCATGTTAGAGGAAACTGTATTATATTTTAGATAGCTCATTTGGTGGAGAAGAATATTATGACATTGGAGACAGAATACACGTTGGATAGAAATGTTAAACATTGATAAAAAGAAAATCTTAGAAACTAGGTAGTTGTATTATTATCTTTAAAACATGAAAATTAAATTCATATAAATCTTAAAACAATAATACACTTCCTAGAATGCTGAGACTGTAATTGGCAACCTATCATTATGTATCCAGTTAACATATCATCAAAAAATTAGGATAATCTTTTATAAAGAATAAGAGAATTTATATTCCACATATCCAAACAGAAATAATTCTAAAAGTTTTATTTTTGAAATAAGAAATGTGATTACAGACAAACCAAATAGTTTGTTAAATAACATAACAAAACTTGAGGTGAAATAGTTGTATTACATTTTATTAAACACTGACAACCAGAAAATTATTTATCTTATATAAAAAATAACGGACTAAATTTTTAAAGGAAAAAAAGGAAATATAGAGACTAGGGTAGTGAAGTATTTTGTGAAGAATTAAAATATGTAGAATATAAATATTATAAATAGCTAAAATTATTTGTTTCAAATGTATGTACTATGCTTAATTATGAAAGAACAGTGGGATTTTCATTAATTTCTCTGTTTTTTCCAGTTCCCAAATAGTTTCTTGTCATTGCTCAGAATGTATATGTTCCTTCACTCTTTCCTCTATGTTTCATTGTAAAATTTATCAACATGAGAAGCAAAAAATTCATGAACAACTATAAAATGTAAAGCATAGTACTGATCTTATTAATAGAATGAAACTTCTCATAAAGCTCTTACAGTACAATGTATCTACTGTATAATAACATTTTGTGTTTTCTAGTTTAAAGAGATGGGTCACATGCCCTCTCTATTCACAAATGGTTGAGGGCACCTGGCCATGTCTGTGGCTCTTTCCTGAGGCAGACTTTAAGAACAAGGGTCAGTCTGTCAGCTTAGCTCCTATTCTGCTTTCTGCTCACAAAGGCTACTCCTATTTATTTGAAATATAGCAAATTGTTAGTGTCTGTGGGCTTAGATCAGGTGATTGTAAGTGTAGGTGTTGACATGTAATCCTGAGTACATTTGTGCAATGTACAAGGGATGGGATTTGGGAGGGGAATGAAGAATTAAGGAGACTGAAAAAGATGGGGAGCCCGTGTCACAGGAGGGTTTCTCCTCTGTGAAAATACTATTGTTTATGATGTATATCTTAGGGGAAATTACTGCTCCTATTGCAAAGAAGATTTAATTTTTTATACAAGCTTGATATTTTATTAAATATAAAATTCATAAATATAATTATATTTCAGAAGGAAATGTATCATTACTACTGTGTACATATTATCTATACGAAATATATATTGAGTAGAATATATCTATGTTAATTTGTACAATTAAATACAAAAGATGGTTTCTCAGTATTTGTGAATTTGCTATCCATGCATTACCGCATGAACTGGAAAATTATATTTTGCCATGTATTTATTTAAAACATATTCCTTTACATATTCTCCAAGGAAATGTCTCTGTTCTACATAACTATTCATGTGGCTCTTCCTGCCTGATTCTTATAAATGCTTTTCTTTTATTCCAATCTTCCGGAGACATTTTTGCAGCCATCTAAATTTTTAGTCTTTACCCTTTGTCTTACAAACACATAAAAGGGAGCTTTCCCTTTACCTGGACATGCCACAAAGATTTTCTTTATAAATTATAATTCATAGCTCATGCTTCTGGCTCCACCTTACATCTGAGCAACAAAAATAGACTAACTACATTGTTATATGTTTTGGCTCATAAGATATCAAGAAAATTAGCTACAGAAAAGAAAGTTTGGGTATGAAATGTCTGAATTTCAACATATAAAAATAAAACACCTGAAACAGATATTTTCTTGAAATCTCTCACTGGAATGCTAGAATTTTTTCCCTTTGTTTACCATTAAATTATCTAGGAACGTTTTGAACATATATATTCAACTACTTCACTTTATGTCTTTTAGGTTATTACGTTGTGTGAGAATTCAGTTAATCTTGGGTCTGTGGAAATTACATGAGCACCAACATGGATACAAATTATTAGTTATACTTTATTGACACTAGTATATTCAGTGTCTTCATTTATGAAATGAAATAATGCATCACTTCCTGTTTAATAGGTTTCAGATATTAGTGCCCAATGAAGGGGTTTGAAACCAGAGAACCACTGCCAATTGCTGTGTGGAGTGGACACACGATTTGCAGAACAATGGGAACCAGATCTTTCCTCTGTACCATTGATTAGATGTCTGGCCTTGATTACGTCAAGTAACATTTCTAAGCTCATTGTCATAGTGTGGAGTCCATGAATATCTTAGAGGGTTGTGACAGTTAGAGATAATAAATAAAATACCTATTTCATAACAGGCACTTAATAAATATTGGTTTCCTCACTTTGATCTTTCTTTTGTATCTTTTCTCTCTCTCTTTTTTTTTCTTTCCAAAGTCCTCCTTCAGGGAGTGATCGAAGGTCCTGGGTTGCCTTTTTTTTTTTTTTTTGGACAGGCAGAGTGGACAGTGAGAGAGAGAGACAGAGAGAAAGGTCTTCCTTTGCCATTGGTTCACCCTCCAATGGTCGACGCGGTCGGCGCACTGCGGCCGGCGCACTGCGCTGATCCGATGGCAGGAGCCAGGTGCTTCTCCTGGTCTCCCATGGGGTGCAGGGCCCAAGCACTTGGGCCATCCTCCACTGCACTCCCGGGCCACAGCAGAGAGCTGGCCTGGAAGAGGGGTAACCTGGACAGAATCCGGCACCCCGACCGGGACTAGAACCCGGGGTTCCAGCGCCACAAGGCAGAGGATTAGCCTAGTGAGCCGCGGCACCGGTGCATATCTTTTCTCTTTTAATGGAATCAAAATAGTGTTACTTATCTTTGATGAAACATCTTTAAATAGACAAAAACCTGGATTAGCCCTTGATGAAATGAAAATATTTCATGAGACATATTTTGACTTTTAAAATTAGAAATTAGAAATTCGAGTTTTCAACCTTTATCTTTTTATTTTTTTAAATCCAGTTCCCTAGCAGTCTTATGTCTGTCTTTCCCTTCTCCTTAACTAAGGTTGTTTTCAGAAAATCAACTGCTAGTTTCCTTTACTCATAGTTGGAAAATGACTCATGATTTGGAATGTTCCCAGGAAAATTTGCATCTTGACAAAGCTCAAAATCTTACTCGAAGGCTGTTCTCTAGTAGTAGAATTTGAGAAACTTGAATGGACAGCAGAAAATCATTTATTTTCTTTTTAAGCTGGACTCTCCACAGGCATCACTCACATTAAACTACATGAACCTCTGTCCTTTGTACTTCCCATTCTGATTGAGACTGCAAACATTTTATTATGTAAGGAAAGAAAGATGGAAGTGGCAATGTGCATGCCCTCATGAGGCAAGAAAACCACATAATAAGACATTTGACTAATTTGGGAATTAAGTATTATGAAGGCACACTTGTCACAGGAGGGCACTTTCAGTTACTGTCCTAAATCATTCATGTATCTTTCGAAAAGCTAAATGCTTTACAATTGTCTGTGAATTTAACCTCTAATGCATCTCATTTCAGTACATTCTATTCTATATCTCAATTTACCCTAAGATTTCTTCATTCTTTTTTCCTATCTTTAACATAAGTCTGCCATCTGCTTAAATTGTTTTTACTGTGCAGTATTTAGCTAGAAGCACAGTGAAAATAAAGCACTTATGGTGAGTAGATTTCACTTTGCAAGTAACAAAAAACAAGGTCTACACACAAAGCTGAACATTCTTAAATAGCAAATGGCAGCAAAGGCAGGTCAGAAGAAGCGTTTGACTAAATTTGCTGAGGACGGTATATGTGTGCTCGTTTAGGATAGCGAAAAGGAAGAATGAAGAATAAAAGGTACAGGGATGAGAGAGAATCCTCTTTCTGACATGGATGTAGAACCTAGAAAAATGCAGTGGGGGGTACATACATGAATCTCTATCTTGGCTATCTGGCTTTGATTTCTGATGCTGTCACTTTATTGCTATTTAATGTTGAACAAATTGAGCAAACACTGAATTATCACAAGCTGTTTGTATTACATATAAGAAACTGTTGAGGATGATTTCCCCTTTATCTTGTATGATTATTCTCTATTATAAAAAAATCTTATTTGAAAAAAAGAATTGCATATTCCAGTAACTGAAAATAGAGTTATTTAGCAGAAAAAGAAAAATTGCAGAGAAATTATCTAATTAATTCAATGCTTTTGTTTGTTGAAATGGTTAAATTATTGAATCAATCACTTGTCTCATGAGGAAGCCAAAGAACATGCAAAATAATGTAATATGGGTGTGCTAATAAGGATTGAATTACAGCTTAAATTGTAGACTTGGGGAGATGAGTATAACAAGAGGAAATGTTTTGATGCAGACCTTGTTCCTAGGCTGAGTCCTGGAGATACAAGTAGAATGCAGAATGTACAAATTATGATAGGGCTGACCACATAATGACACATAGATTTAGTTAGAGTACTATGCAATGAAGGTCAACTTATGCCCAACAACTGGGAATCTAGGTGAAAAAATAATAAATATGCATTAGGTTCACCTTATAATAGTTCAAAAACATTTTATTTTCTCTTATGTATGTAAGAAATATATGTGATATGTGTGTGTGTTTGTGTGTGTGTGTGTAAGTTTAAACACCAGGGTTGGTGTTTGGCACAGGAGGTTAAACCAACACTTGCAAAAGCAGGATATCCTATCAGGGCTGGTTCAAGTCCCAGCTCCTCCACTTCTAAACTAGTTCCTTGCTAACATGCTAGGGAAAGCAACATAAGGTGGCCCAAGTATTTGAGTCCCTACCATTCATGTGAGAGACTTGGATGGAACTCCATGCTCTTGTCTCCAGCCTGGTGCAGCTCCAGCCGTTGTGACCATTGGGGAGTGAACAAGTTAATGAAAGATTCTCTCTCTCTCTCTCTCTCTCTCTCTCTCTCTCTCTCTCTCTCTCTTTGTCTCCTTCCCGCCCTCTCCTCTCTGTCCCTCCCTTCCACTGCCACTTTGCCTTCCAAATACTTCTTTTAATTCAAAAAGCAGCTACTTGCACATAAAACTGAAAATGTATTCATCTTTTCTTCAAATGCTGAAAATCCAAAATCAGGTCCAATTTTTGGACCCAGCTCCAAGATAAGAATTCTTAGATAATCTAACTCATTCTTGTGCAGTTTGTAGGTTGCCTTAAATATGGAATCTGCCACTACCTGACAAGTCGAAACAATCCCAAAACATCACAGCCAAAATTAATCAGGTAGAATAGGCTAAACACCCTGAATAAACATTTTCATATGAGAAAGGAGAGAACGAATACTGTACAGTGGGCTTTGCTATAGAACACACTTCTCCTTGCCTACCAGGTCATTATTTAGTGTCAGGTGAGTCAATTTCCTGCTCAACCAGCATTGCTTGTGCTCTCCAAAATGCTGCCTGTCGGGTTTTTTCTCTGGCTTCAGCTTACATTATTGGAGAGGATTCATTTTTGAAACTGCACTGCTTTGGTAGACAATTTTCTTTTTTTCCCCTTGTTTAAACTCAGATATGTGTGAATTGTTTTAGGCATTGAAAAGTTGCCAGGGTACAAGCATCTCTGACAGAATAATGTTCTTAAACCTTAGTTGACTTTTGTTTGCTCTCTGCTTCTTCCTTGGACTCCTTACCAGTGCCCAAGCTTGATGAGGATCATCTTAAATGTGAATTTCATTTTTGTAGTTTCCGTTTCTTAGCAACCCATCTCAATGTTTCTGCCTGGGGCAGTGAGGCTGCTAATCTGTCCCTGAACTCCTGGTTGCATTAGATTACATGATTCTTAAAAATAGGCTTACTATTTTCTTTTTTGGACAGGAAGTGCACAATGGGTGTTTGTGAGTGGCTCTCTTTTAATTTATAGTTTTGGTATTATCTTCAGCATGCATTTTTATAAATATGGCATTAAAATATTATTTGTCTACACTACTAAGTTTTTTAATTGCCCCTTAAGTTTTGTGCCTGAAATGAGTGCTTCAATCATGTCACACTGGTGTTGGCCCTGCAGAATGAAGCGTCTGCTTTGACACTGGCTGCTGGGTTCTAAAACACAATTGGCTGATGTCCCTGTCTCTTTCCCTTTGTTTTCATTAATTGGCTTAGGGTTATATAATTTGGCTTTTGTAGCCCCTACGACACGTTTGTAAAAGCTTCAGCCATCTTGACTTCTTGGATGTCACTTTAGCAAGAAGTAATTATTGCTATTCTTTGCTTTGTGAAAAGTTAGCATTGGTCAAAATTTATCTTATTACCTTAATATGGGCTGCAGGAAGCTGTCAATAAACCTTATATACCAACAGATAGTTTTGTTTATTTTACATTTTTGTTTTCATTTAATTTCTATTGCCGAATTCCCAAGATGTTACAGGTAAGAATCCTTATTATTGCATAAGAAAGTTTATAAACTTTTGCTTGAGATGTGAGGAATCACTTCTGAGGTACTGCTCATCTTGTACTAAATCCATATTTTTCTTCTTATCTAGAGGAATATTACACTTTTAGGTACCACTTTCCTTGTTAGTTGTTACTCTTTCAGTTAATGATGTCAAAGAATAATTGTAAAGTTATTTAAGCCGTACAATTAAACACCCAGAGAGAATGAAAAGTACTGAGTCAGATGCTGCTAGATACAGCTTTATAAAAGATGGCACTAAAATCACTTTCTCAGCATCTCTAAATCTGTTTTCCTCCACTTGACCAAATTACCATGGAATTATTACTCTACATGGTAAACTATTCAATATTGTACTTTATATCATCTACAAATATTCAGACTTTGTTGAACAGAATGTCCCCCTCTCCTAGGCAAAAGTGCCAAAATTTTAGGAGAAACTGATTAGCATGCCCTATATTATTTGCTCATCTCTAATTATCATTATTGACAAAAAGAACAGTAGACTCTAGCAGGTCAGATTTTGGTCACCTGCTTCCTCATGAGTAAGGAGTTTGTATTACTCTTACTATTAACCCAAGGATGGAGTAGGATCACCATGAAGTGACAAAGTGGTGATTTCTCAGAAGATAGAATGTAAAGAAAATAAAAATGGTCTATTTAAGAAAATATTTGCTAGGACAGGCATTGAACCCCAGTTTGTGTCCCAGCACCTCTACTTCTCTCTAGCTTCCTGCTAATACATTTTAGGAGGCATCTGATCATGAATTAAATTCCTGTGAAACCTTCCACTCATGCAGAAGACATAGAACACTGGGTTTCTGGCTTAAGCCTGGCTCAGCCCTTGCTATTGCGATCATTTGGGGAGTGAAACAGTGGTTGCAAGAACTCTACTTATCATCTAGGTAGCTATTATACATCTCTGTCTTCCAAGCAGATAAAACACAAACTTCTATAAAAATTACTTACTTGAGCAAAAGCAGGGTGAAGAGAGAAAGAGAGAGAGAGAGAGAGAGAGAAACATTTCCACTCACTGATTGATTCCCCAAAGCCAAGAATGGATTAGGCTGGATTAGTTTGAATCCAGAACTGGGAATGCAATCCAATACAATCATGTGGATGGCAAAAATCTAACTTCTTGAACCATCAGTTGCTGCTTCCCAGGATATGCATTGGCAGGAGCCTAGAACAGAGAGGAAGCCAAGACTTGAACTCAGGCACTTGGATGCAGGATGTGACCTTCCCAACCTGGCATCTTAGCTTCTAGGACAAACACCCAAACCAAAGAATGGTCTATTTATTATGACACATAAGCTGTGATGCAAAGAGGCAGTGGTGTTGCACCTTAAAATTCTAGGAAAAGTGTGACAGAAGGTAAGGTGATGAAATAAACATTCAAAATTCATAAAGGATGGATCCAGGGGACTTCTCTGATCTTCTTGTGAGGGAAAAAGAGAACACTATCTCTCAGAACATTCTTCTCTCCACCTTGGTTGGCTCGGGGATATGCCAAAATTTCCATTTTTAGACTGGTAATTTTCTCCCCGCAGTTAAGCAGTCCCAATAGAGTGTGTGAAATGTATGCTATTTGTGTTAAGGAGAGTGTAGAGATTGGTGCACTAAAGAAGCTTCTCTTCCCTCCTGTGCAGTAATTAGGAGACAATTCATACAGTGGAATGCATTACACAGATACTTTCTTGCAGACAAAATTGTCCAGTCCTTTTTTTTTTTTCATGGATCAAATACAGTGACCTGTAGTATGTTCTTGATATTAAGTTCAAATCGTTAGTAATCTTGCTGTTCAAAATAGTCTGCCTTCAAATAATATAAACCAGCAATTTTGAATCATGAGCTAGAAAAAATTCTGGGCAAGTACTGAATAAAACTGTTTCAAATGAATATTCTTTAGCAGATTTCAGCTGAGTACTTTAAATTCTTTCAACATCTATGAGTACATTTAGTACAGAAATGAAGCAAATGTTTAAGATGTGGTTATATAAGCTGGCCTCTTCTCCTGTAGGTGGGGGGAACAAGCTGTCTCAAGGGTACATAAGGCATCTTCCTCCCGCATATAACTTAAATGAGATTTATTGCTTCCTTGGGTTTCAGAAACACAACCCAAGAATGACCCACTTTGAACTGGGAAGGGGAGAGTAATAATTTCAAAGTTAAATTTTCTAATGGACGTTTTAACATCTACCTACTGCACTGGGTGATTCCTGCTCAATGCCAACAACTTCTTTTCTGCTTTGAGTGGTTATAAATCCTAAATACATGGACAGATATAAGAGGTTGGATTGTTTCTTGAACCCCTTGAAATGGAAACAATATCTTGTGTGTGATATATATACATATACATACATATATATAAAATGGATATTGTATGCACTTGTATTATGATATGGCTTACAAAGTTGATAGAATATTCTGGAGTGAATCCAGAAAAGACTAAGAACTACTCATTTAGAAGAACCTATTCTGAAAAGATGCTTATGTAATACCACCAGGAAGATCCCTGAATCCCTTCTCTTTGGTGCGCAAAATGAACATATTAGAAAACCTCACCTAAGTTTCTTTGCAGAATAATACTCAGTTTACTATAACGTTTGTGTATATCTGCCTCCAGAGTCTTGTGAAATGGCTAGCTCCTTATCTATAATTCATCTATTCTAAGAAAGCAGTACAACTTCAATAAAAAAAAAAAAGGTAGAGTTGTTCCGTTTCTCCAGTTGCTTAACTATGCCTCTCACAGCACTGTGGAAGAACATATCTGTTGAAGAGATTCTATCTCTCATCTGCTACAAATCTGTACATCATATTTCCTTCCAGTTATCAGTGTAGGAGCAGAGTAGACTCACAACCACATTCTCCTTAATCCCTGAAGAAAGGCAGGTATCTCAGGTCAGCCTCTCCCCAAAGGGTTGCCCAGAGCTGACTACATTGGAATTTTAAAGTACTTTGCAATTTTTTCACGGGATATCTAGCATATGGTATATGCCACTAGGTGCGAACAGATTGAAATTTTAATGAACAGTTTATACTTGAGTTTCCAAGGACCCCAGGCATTTAGAAATGGCTGGTTTGTGAAATACCCATGAATGAAAATGACCCCAGGTAATTGAATTTTACTCACTCTACAGATGTGTGTATTATACAGTCAAATAATGAAATGAAAGCCTCACAGAGTGTTTATTATATTCAACATGCAGTTCTTCATAATTGCTGCTGAAGTAAAGAAAGTGACATACAGAATTTATCCACAGCTGCATTATATATATATATGGTTAAGATATGCTATTTGGCAAGAAAATAATATATTACTGAAAGTGTTTCCTGTGGACATACCTAAATGTCACTGCTTCTAATCTTCTGAATAAAACACAGCTTTGGTCTACATACACACTAGCAACTGATTCATTCCATGAGTAAGAAACCAGTAATTGTGACACCTTAACAAACATGAAGTCTTAAAAAGTTCATACTCCCAGAAATGCATTCAAATATAAGCTGTGCCCTCCATCTTCTCTCCTCCATGAACAATTTCTGAATGCTAGATGCTTAACTTACACAGTATCAGGAAATATTTACATGAATATAGGAAAAATGGATGGAAAGAAGTAGCCAGTATTAGACTCATAGATTTATGCACACAGTGCATTTTTAGGACAATCTGCTATTTCTTCCTGGTCATACAACTCCTCAGCTAACTAGAACATGCAATTAACAAAGCCATCTCAATTCCTAACCAAGCTGTGTAAAAAGGTATTTATTGTATCTCCATACAATAAATCTTGTTAAGGGCTGGAGCTGTGGCATAGCGGGTAAAGCTGCTGCCTGCATTGCCAGCATCCCATATGGCTGCCAGTTTGAGTCCGGGCTGTTCCACTTCCAATTCAACTCTCTGCTAAGGCCTGGGAAAGCAGTGGAAGATGGCCCAAGTGCCTGGGACCCTGCAGCCATGTCCAAGTCCCAGGAAAACTTCAGACTCCTAGCTTTGGATTGGCCCAGCTCTGGCTGTTGCTGCCATTCAATGAGTGAAACAGTGGATGGAAGATCTCTCTCTGTGTCTCTCCCTCTCTCTGTATATAACTCTGCCTTTCAAATAAATAAATAAATAAATATTTTTTAAAGAAAGAAATCTTGCTTTGGGAGTTGGTCTAGTGTTTTCATTTCTGTCACGTACTTATAACAACTTGTTATGAAGAAGCAAGTTCCAGAACCTTGATGAGAGGAAAAAGAAAATTCCAGAAACACGACTAAAAATGGGTAAAGTCAATGAATTTAGTAAAGACTAAAAAATAGACATTTTGAACAGTTTAATTACCTAGGGTTTGATTATTTTCTCATAGAAGGCTCCGAAGATGGCAAATGGTGTTCCCTAATTTAAAAGCTATTTGTTAACATCCGAGGCCAGTTGACTAACCACATTTATTCTCTCACAGTACAGTTTTGATGACTTTTGCTTGTGTTCATGATTATTATGATTATGGTTGGTTTGGGAAGCATTTGTGAACAATTCACACATTACATAAAACTTGGACTGTATAATCAATAATTGATCACCTATTTCATTTTTTTCCTTAACATGTATTTCCTCCTTTCTTTGTTTTTTTTTCTTTCTTTTTTAGTTTTTTCTTTTCCCTTTTGTCTCCTTCCCTTCCTTTATCACTTACCACTTTTTCTTTTTCTCATTACTAATTGGATTATTCACATATACCTAAGGGTAAAAGCATAGATTTTCCCAAAGCAATTTGTCACAACTGCCTCTATTTTCACCTGTGTTGCTTATTTGTTTTGTTAATTACTATGACCCTCAAAGTCCTAATATATAATAGAGAGATGATAATCTCTGATGCAAGGAATAATTGACAGTGATGATGGTTACTGTGCAGGGCCTCTCATATAGCTCATAAACGCTGCTCTTCTTACTTTCCCCTTATAAGGTGAAAAAGTGTTTGATGCTTCCTCTTTCATTTCAGAGCCATCTTCTGCAGAACTTCGCTTTTAGTAATCCTTCTGGGCAATGTCTCATATCTCAACTTTGCTTAATATCAACGTTTATCTGTCACTTACCCTGTTTCCTTAAGCCTGTAGTCACATCTCAGATATAGGGCTACTTGCTCAAAGCCAAATATAACTCAGCAATTGTTTGGAAATGTAACACTCCTAGGTAATATATTTTATTTTCACACTCAACTTCATTGAGCAGTGTTTTATTCCAAAGAAATTTGATGATAGAAGCTTCAGATGATCCAGCAGGTGAGTGAAACCTAATTTTTGTTTACTGGATCTTTCCACGCCAATTAAATGTGGTCATGCAAGTTCAATCTATATATGAACAGATATTAAAAGATTTTGGAGAAATTCGAGTTAAAAAGTTTATTTTGGGGCAAACTTTTTTTTTAAATTCATGCATAGTTCTTAGTGATTCACACATATTTTTATTGACTTCATGTGAGCTTTTAAGAAATTTAAAATCAAAACTTTTATTCATGTGATATTTGCTGATTAATATAGTTTGCCATTTGAGAACTTAGTAGTTTTTCCCAACAGTTTTGCTTACTTTTGTCATTCTGATTGAAGTGTGCTATGCCACCTCTTTGAGGATGGGACTGGATCAGTGACTCAGAAAGATGGGTTGTAAGAATGGTGCAAACCATTAGTACACAGATTTGAAAATACTCCAGGAAATATAAACACCATGAATATTTCTCTTACTAGCCCTATACTCCTGTGGTTCTCTGGAATTTGATGGTAAGTAAGGTTGGGTACTCCAAGTTTAATCACCTAAAAAGTAAAAAATAAATAAATAAAAAGCGGATTTATTCATCTATCATTGAAGGTGAAATCAAAGAAACAAGTATTTCCTTGGCATTGTCCCTCCAGCACACCTCCCACGTACTCCTCCCCTATTTATCATGAATGTGTGATAGTGAGATACAGATATTTCCCGTCTAATACTTAACTATTTATTCTTTTCCTGTATGGAGATAGTGTTGAGAAATACACTTTCAATTAATGTTGTAACATAGGATGTTGAATATAGTGGTGATGGTAGTCACACAGATATATGGAAGGCAAGGCAGGTGGGTGAATGTACATTTGGGAAATATTATAGGACCACTCAAAATATATGAAATCAAATTTCTTTCATACTCCGAACCAATTTCAGCTACGAAATTTTGTCTCATTATAATAAATAAAATAAGAAAAGAACTATAATTATATGGGTATGATTACATATAAATTGTTATATTATATAGTTATTATATAATTATATAGTTATTATATAATTATATAGTTATGTAGGGAACTGTCACTGCTGTAACCCAACTATCTGTCAGTGCCTGAATCATTTTTCTCATTATTTTTGGTTTTGTTTTTGGAAGATATCTGAAATCCCAAGTCAACATATTTTGTTTTAGTCAATTCTCAGCATTAGCATTTAAGAAATGTGACTCTGCCTTAATTAGGCAAATCACATTTGGATTCTCCTGTACATTTTTTGCTTATTTATTTATATTCATTTTACTTGAAATGGGGAGAGAGAGAGAGAGAGAGGCAGAGAGAGAGATTTCATCCACTATTTCACTCTCCAAATGACTGCAACAGCCAGGGCTGGATCAGGTCAGGTCAAAGCCAGGAGTTAGAAACTCAATATGGGTCTTCTACCTGTGTGGCAGAGAACCAAGGACTTGAAACATCATCTGTTGCCTACCAGAGAGTGCATTAGTAGGAGGCTGGGTTGGAAGCAAAATCAAGACTGAAATTGGGAACTTATGTGGGTTGCAAGCATCCTAAATGATGTCTCAACTGCTGTGTCAAATGTTTGCTCCTGGATTTTCCTAACAGGAATAATCTTCACTCTTAAGAAGATTGAATGAGGAAGTATTAAATAACTGATACTTAAAGTTATTCTAATAAGGTATAGTGATTTTATTACACTGCTCAGAATTCATGTAATCATTCTTGAGGAGGTATATACATAGAAAAACATCTGATCCAGTGTATTTAATTAATTCCCACCAGTTTCTCAATATCTATTTTTCAAGGCTGGTATTGGCATCCATGCTGGTTCAAATAAAGTTTTGATGATCATTCATGTTTGTAGATACTGGAAAATATATGTGACTCTAGTGCTTTAATGTTTTTTTAATTAATTAATTAATTAATTTATTTGTGTGTGTGTGTGAGAGAGAGAGAGAGAGAGGTATCTTCCATCCACTGATTCACTCCTTAAATGGAAACAATAGCAGGATCTGCCAGCTAAAGCCAGGAGCCAGAAACTCTGTCCTGGCTTCCCACGTGGTTGTCAGGGTCAGGTACTTGTGCCATCATCCACTATTTACTAGGCACTTAAACCAGCACTCTGAAGTGGGATGGCAGTGTTGCAAGCTGAGTATAATAGTGGCCCCTGTATTGTTTATACATCAAATAAAGATTTTCATCCAATTAATCTGGATTTTGTTGATTTCAGATAAATATCCCCAGATAAGTAAAAATGATTATTTAAACTTAATCTACAACAGTCCCTACATATTCAGACATTTTTGTCTGAAATTTTGTCTGAAATTATCCATGGGGCTGTAACAGTGCAGCTGAAGCAGCACAGAGCAACCAGTAAACTGTAATAATTATGATAATTAGTAATTATATTTAATCAATTTTGATGAAATTTTCTGAATGGTGAATAATACAAATACCCAATTTGTCAATGTATTATATATATATATATATGTGTGTGTGTGTGTGTGTGTGTGTGTGTCACTGTTAAAGAGGTATTTTCAATTTTTCCCTAGTCTGCAAAAGTACTCTTTCCTAAATTTCTGTTGATAGTATCTACGGAGACTAAGGATACTTCTGTGTTTTCTGAAATGTCATTTTTGCTTTTATTCTCACTGAGAATACTTTCAGTTCATGGAATAAAACACTGTCAAGGAAAAACTGGAATAATAACAATTATATATATTGTTATATTGCTCTGTATATTTCTAGGGCATAGCTGTTCATTATATTTACTGATTATTAGAGTATATATCCATTTCCTTCACTAAAGTCCTGAAAAGACTGCCAACTATTTCATCTTCAGCACTCAACCATCTGTCAAATCTACAGGAGACTTGAAGCAAATGCACATTCATTGGATGGATGGAAGGATTGATGGATGGAAGGATAAATGGATGAATGAGTGAATGACTTCAGTTACAGGAGTCTTACAGTCATGTTTCAGGGTTGGATATGTGGCCTCTTGTTGGAAATCTATTCAGATCTGCTAATGTGAACATTATTCTGGAATTTACTGATACTAACAGGTACCTAGTTTGAATTTAACAATTTGTAAGGTGATACATGTAACAATGTCTGATTTTATAACATTCATTTTAAGAAAGAGATACTATGTCCTTTTGGGGCTTAAAATAATTTACAAATTTGGACATTTAAAAAAGGCCCTGAGATACAAACACTTTTATTGACTTTGACAAAAGTTATTCTTATCATGGTCAATTAATCAAGTAGCTCAAAGGCTGTAGAATATCTTTTGAATTCTTACACTCTGCATGTACCTGCTTGATTAATCATAGAATTAGATATAGAAATAATAAAGAGGACCCAAAAAAAGCAAGCTTTAAAAGCACAGAGAAAGGACTGGCAGGATATTGTAAAACTGCAGTACTAAAATTAAGCAACCAAGAAAGCAGTTGGCAATGATCAAACTTCAGGAGGAAAAGCAAAAGATTGCACCTTTTTCTTTTCTTTATTGTATAGAAAACACTTATGCATGATCCATATTTTTAGCCTCTACAGAATGACACTTTTCTATTGAAACTTAATACTTGTTTCCTCTCTTTTGTGGTTGATAATTGTAACAGTGGGTATGTTATCACAGTCATTGCAACACTCTGCTTCTCAGGCCACTGGAAAAAGGTAATAAAGTGCCCTGCAACAAAACCTGAACACCGTAGACAACAATGGCTACCATAGAAAAGTCACACAATTCATTAGTGGATTCAAACTCTCAAGAGAAAGGTCCAAGCTATGTGTAAGAGTACTTGCTTTGCTCTAAAACATTAATGGGTTGAATCCCACTTCTGTCATTTGCTAGTTATGAGGTTTTGGCCAAATCATCGTAGAGACTTGGATTTCCTTCCGTATGAGACTAAAATATCTACTGCTTAGATATTTTTCAGGAAAAATTTTAAAAAAGATAATGGCTAACCTGCTAGAATGCAACACATTACCTTGTGCTGTCCTAGGCTTCCCAAGAGTTGTTTGGGTCCTGGCCGGACACAGACCATCCAGGAAAAAGTCTTGTGAGATTGGACCCTGCATTCGTTCCATTTGCTGCAATCATATTCAAGTCACAAAGTAAAGGTGGAGAATTTCTCAGAGTGGGATCTAGACCTCTGAATGTATCTTTAAATTTCAAATAAAATCTTATGATAATCAGAATCTAATGGTCTAAAACTCTGCTGAACTTTCTTCTCAGGATCAATTTATGGCACAGTGAGGTTCACTGACATTCCATGTTGGACTGCTGGTTTGTGTCCCAGTGGATTAGCTTATTATCCAGCTTCCTGCTAAATGCATGTGGGAAAGAAGCAAAAGTTGTCCTAACTACTTGGTCCCTGTCGTCATGTGGGAGACCTGGATGAGATCCTGGCTTCTGGTTTTGACCTGGCCTCCTCCTGCCTGCGGTAGCCTATTGAGGAGTGACCCAGCAGATGGAAGATATCTCTCTGTTTATCTTTTCCTCTCCCTCTCTCTGTGTTACCCTGCCTACAAAATAAATAAATGGATTTTTAAAAGAATTGTCTTTGTTTCTTATTCTCAAATTGATGAGTCCTAGCTTTGTCTAAGCATGTATTTTAGCTGATTGGTAATGCCTTGTGCATCTGCCCTTTCCTTCCTCTCCCTAGAATTGCAGGCATCAATCAGCTTATTATTTCACACCTAATCAAGTACTTCATACTTAATACCATCCCATATAAAGGACATTGGCTTTCCAAAACTTGATTTTCTTCCTTGAGAGGCAGTCTAACCTGCGTGAGGGCCTGGCCCTTGATGTCCAGAATATCTGTACTTGCATCTTGGTTTGACTATGTACCGTGGGATAGTGAGTAAATTAACCTGGCTCGGCTTCAGATTCTTCCTGGATATACCGCTTGGAAGTAGCACCTTCCTGTCAAATCATAACTTCATGGGTAATGAATCATCTCGTTGTGCAAAAATAGACCCGGATGCTTTCAACCTTAAAAAAAAAAGAAAAAAATGAAAAGGAAAGAAACTGTTTTGTAATCTCAACCCCCACCGCCAGTTCCCACCTCTACTCCTTTTTATAGAGACTCCTTGAAAATAGTACTTGTGATTGCCGTCTCCATTTCTTCACTTCTTATCTCTCTTTATGGTACTTCAACCGGGTAGGCTTTTGTAATTGCCTCTCTGAAAACTCCTTTTATCTTCCTAATGAATTTCTTATGTTTTGTCATAGCAAAGATGTCCTCTGCCCTCCTTTCTTCTTGTCGGCTCCTCTCTTTCCTCTTTTCTTCCTTCTCTAGGTCTTTCACTTATCTCTTAACTTTATTTTTTAAAGACTTATTTATTTATTTGAAAGGCAGAGTTACAGAGAGGCTGAAGCAGAGAGAGAGAGAGACAGGCAGAGAGAGACAGAGAGACAGAGAGGTCTAACATCCGCAGGTTCATTTCCCAAATGGCCACAACGGCCGGAGCTGCGTCGATCAGAAACCAGGAGCTAGGAGCTTTTTTCAGGTCTCCCACAAGGGTGCAAGGGCCCAAGGACTTGGGCCATCCTCTACTGCTTTCCCAGACCATAGCAGAGAACTGGATCAAAAGTGGAGCATCTGGGACTCAAACCAACTCCCATATTGGATGCCAGTACTGCAGGCAGTGGCCCCACCTGCTAAGCTACAGCATTGGTCCTTACCTCTTAACTTTAAAGAATATCTATACAATGATACCTCCAAATTCCAAATTCCATGAGAATAATATATATGGGTGGCTTACCATTTTCTCTTTTATCTGTCATTTTAATTTTTCAAAACAGAATTTGTTTTTATTTTTTTATTTATTTATTTATTTTTTTTTGACAGGCAGAGTGGACAGTGAGAGAGAGAGACAGAGAGAAAGGTCTTCCTTTGCCGTTGGTTCACCCTCCAATGGCCGCCGCGGCCAGCGTGCTGCGGCCGGCGCACCGCGCTGATCCGATGGCAGGAGCCAGGAGCCAGGTGCTTTTCCTGGTCTCCCATGGGGTGCAGGGCCCAAGCACCTGGGCCATCCTCCACTGCACTCCCTGGCCACAGCAGAGGGCTGGCCTGGAAGAGGGGCAACCGGGACAGAATCCGGCGCCCCGACCGGGACTAGAACCCGGTGTGCCGGCGCCGCTAGGCGGAGGATTAGCCTAGTGAGCCGCGGCGCCGGCCTCAAAACAGAATTTGGATCTTCATTTCTTTCCTGTGAAATCTCAACTATTTCCCACTTCAATGTATGTTACTGATTTGCCCCACTAAAAAATATAAAACGATTAACAAAAAGAAGCTAACAAGGTGAAAGCTTGGGCAGCAGAGAAGGTAGTGTAGGAAGTATTACAGGGTCCTAAATCTGTATATATGCAATATCGGAAATTTGCTCAACCTAAAAAAAATTAAAGAAAGAATAATTGCTGATTCTCTCTTTATATTTATCCCACATCTAGTCTCTGATAGAATTTAGTCTAGTATATTTTTCTTTCAAAATACATATTCCTTTTTTTAATTTTTATTTTTTAACTTTTATTTAATAAATATGAATTTCCAAAGTACAGCTTTTGGATTACAGTGGTTTTATCACCCCAGAACTTCCCTCCCACCCGCATTCAGGATTCATTTTCAATTCTCTTTATATACAGAAGATCCATTTAGTATATATTAAGTAAAGATTTCAACAGTTTGCACCCACACAGAATCACAAAGTGTAAAGTACTGTTTGAGTACTAGTTATAGCATTAATTCACATTGTACAACACATTAAGGACAGAGATCCTACATTAGGAGTAAGTGCACAGTGACTCCTGTTGTTGACTTAACAAATTGACCCTCTTGTTTATGGCATCAGTAATCACCCTAGGCTCTTGTCATGAGTTGCCAAGGCTATGGAAGCCTTTTGATTTCGCCAACTCCATTGTTTTTTAGACAAGGTCATAGTCAAAGTAGAAGTTCTCTCCTCCCTTCAGAGAAGGTTCCCCACTTCTTTGATGGCCCGTTCTTTCCACTGGGATCTCACAGAGATCTTTCATTTAGTGTTTTTTTTTTTTTTTTTTTCCCAGAGTGTCTTGGCTTTCCATGCCTAAAATACTGTCATGGGCTTTTCAGCCAGATCCCAATGCCTTAAGGGCTGATTCTGAGGCCAGAGTGCTGTTTAGGACATCTGCCATTCTATGAGTCTGCTGTGTTCAAATACATATTTCTAATTCCCGCACTGAAGGCCAGCTGCCATCCTGCCCATGCCAACAACGATTCCCAAAGAAGACTGCCATAGTCTCCTAATTGGTCCTCATGCATCTGCCCATTCTCTACCCAGCACATGGAGTTGCTTTAAAGCAATAATTATATCACATCAATGTACTGAAAAGACTCCTGAATTTCTATTGTAATTTGAATATGGTGCAATTTTATCACCACTGTAGTAGAGGCCTTGTTCAGTCTATTTCCTATGTTTAATTCTAAATTCACCTTGATCCACTTTCTTTTTGAGACAAGTTTTAGAGACAGTGACCTTGTTTAATCTGTAGAGCTGTACTGTCCAGTATGGTAGCTACGAGTCACAGGTATTTACTACTAATTAAAAATACATTCACGACATTTAAATATTCTCATCTAAATTCATTTTCTTGATTGCATAAAATTCATACCTTGTTCAAGCACTTAGCATAAAAATAATGTAAATATCTTAGCAATTTTGATTTGAATACATGTTGAAGCACTATTATTTTAGAAAACATATACTATTATTATTAGAAAACATATAACGAAGTTATCTAATCACATTTCTACTTTTTGAATGTGGCTCTAAGTTTGAAGTTACATATATATTTTTCGTTATATTTTTAGTGGACAACATATTTCTTGAGCGGTCTAAAGTTACTTCCATCTCAGAAATTTTATGTTTTTTCAGTCATTTTCTCTTTTAAATTTTCTCCCACCAGATGTTCACTTTATTATTTTATTCCCTTTCAGTTCTTAGTTGAAATTACAACTCCTTAAAATGCTCCAGTTTGATCAGCCTAGACAAAGTCGTTCAACTCTCCAGTTCTACCATTTTGATCTTCACAATAGTCCTAATTTCATTTCATTCTTATCCCTTGTATTTATTTGGTTTCATTATAATAATTTGGCCATGTATAAGTACAATGAGGAAAGAAATATTGTCTATCTTGTTAGTTTCTATAACTTTGGATCTTTATCATAGTGACTGGCAAGTTATAGGTACTCATTTTATATTGATTGATTGAGATACTGAATGACTTACTGGATGATTGTCTGCAACACTATAATTTCCTCTGTTTTTACCTAATCTAATGTAGACATTTCCTCAGATTGGAGAAAGTCATTTCTGGAAGGGTGGTGGTGGACAGTGCAAGAATAGATGTATGAAAAAGATAAGCTAAGGTATTTATGTTTTTCATTAATGGATTGCAGGAAATGCTGTCCCAAAATGCTGTCACATACACTTTGATATATGAATGTTTTTTAAATTATTTTTTTTATTTGAAAGCCAAATTTATATAAGAAGGAAGGGAGAGAAAGAAAAGGGGGGAGAGGGAAAAGGAAAGGGGGTATAAAGAGAGAGAGAGAGAGAGAGAGAGAGAGAGAGAAAGAGAATCTTGTGTGATGTGTGTCCTGACCTATACCAGGAGAAAAAGATTGTCACACAGAGGAGTCAAAAAGACTCAGGCCATGCCTAGCCAAGTTCCCCTTAGTTTATAAACATTACACCATGCCCATGATATTCTATTCATACTTCTGCAGGATTATCTATAAAATGTGGTTTCTTTGGTTTTCATTTCTGATGACTCCTATGCTGTGAAAAACTTTTATTAAATAAATTTGGTTCTGTTTTTCGCTTAGTAATGTATTAAAGAGGTCCCATTCCTGAATGGTGTGATGGGTGAGAGGTCTCTTCTTCAGAAATCATCTTGATGAACATAAGTAGCTTCACTTCTCATTGCTGTAAGGAGACACAAGGAAGACTTCACTTGTTCTTTTAATTTCTCAGAGATTCTGCACCATCTTGGGTACATATTAATCATTCAATAAATTCATGTTGTTTTTCATGAGCAACAAGGAGCAGATGTAGCAAATCTTTAATTGAAACTGATTCTGTTAGAGCACATATAGATTCATCTGTAGTCAGTTGCTCTACAAAGATTCCCATGGAAACCCACAAAAAGGGAGGCTAAGGGACAAACAAAATATTAACTCATTTTAATTCCACCAAATCAAATTTATTTGAAAATATCTTTTTATTATTTGTGAGGAATTGGATACATGCTTGCTTTGGCTTTCTTTAATCTTTATCAATGTTATATTTCCAATCCCAAGTAATAAGGAAAAATCTTTTGTTATGAATGCTCCTAATAATCAAGGTAGAGATAAAAGAAAATGCAGTGTAGAGACTGATGTATCCTAGTCTCCTGACCCTTCTTATATGGTGCTGACAGTTTGAAAGGGAGAAGCTGGTATTTGCCATCATGACAAGAATCTAGCCCCAACCTTGTGTAGGAGGGAATATAGAGAAATGCCTCACAGATTCCCCCTTCAAGAAAGGGCCTGCTAGCTGCAAGAAAAGTACTTATACAACTGCTTTAGACTCAGCCTCAGATTTCAAGATGAGATAGCACTCTTGCAACGGCCTCCAGTCAGTGACTGAACAAGGTGATTGTGCAAGATAGTAGACATTCACATCTGAAATGGGACTTCTCCAATATGCCAATATTCACTACTTTCTCCAGAGCTTTTTTTTTTTTTTTTTTTTTTTGGTGTTAGGAGAGTCTTTCAGTTACAACCATCCTTTCTTTAACACCGCTTATTTCACTGGTATAATATCCCAATAAAAGCAGGTGTATATACAACCTGACTAAATGATAACTTCCTAGATGATGCAAACTACAAATCCATGTGTTGTTTGCAGCTGGACACTTGGCATTCCATCTATAACAATAATTTCCTATCCTCTACTGATGCCATCTGTGAAAGGAACAACAACAAAAATAGTTAACACATTGCTTCTTCTAATTTCCCAGCCTCCTTCCCATTCCATGGTTTTTCCTGTCTATTTCCCTAACCTTCTTTCTCTGTCATTAAACATGTATTGGGTACTTAGACCAGAGATACACAATGATAAATAAGACAAGTAAAATAAAGTCTCTAATAAGACTAATAAGAGTGGATTTTTAATATGTTGAGTCACAGAAACATTTGAAAACTTGAAATTCATGCACATACACGCACACACACACATACACACACACACACACACACAGGGTTTCCCTCAGAGACACATGCATACGTCACACAATTTTACACTTCAAGATCTTATGAACACAATGAAAAAAGTGGACCTCATGAATATCCCAGATCTATATAAAGCCACTTCTGTTATTATAAAATATTTTCCTGCCACAGGACTTCATGATGATTAAATTAAATTTAGCTATTCTGAAGGGATTATTTTGCTCCATTGAATTGAGATTTATTCATCCTTATAGCCGCTCTGTCATGCTGTTATGATTAGGGTCAAATAATATGATAGTTGACAAGCAAAAACAAACAAAACAATTAGACATGTTGTTAGGATTGAAAAAATAAACACAAATATGTAAGGATTATGCTGTCAGCTGAAATTCATATATTTTAAAGGGTCTTGGGAAATGCATTGTTTCTTATCTGGATATATCATCAATTTGTCTGTTTTTTAAATCTGATAACTTAAATTCATAGATTCTAAATATGATAATTTAAATGTATTGATTCCCAATCTGTATGTGGACATGGAGACACATACTTTGCACATACAAGCATAATCCTTAAGTCTTAAGACGAATCCAGAAATCTGGTTGAAAATTATTTAGGAGATACTTATGGACTTGGGAATCATTAATATAGGAAAAATATTCAAGATACTTACTTTACTTAGACACAACATGTTGTAATTGTGGGTCCAGTTTATCTACATGGTTAAATAATCATTTAATATGAAGGCATAAGCACATAATTGTTATTTTTGTACTTTTATAATTTTACATTTTACATGTTATAAACATTTATTTTATATTTATGTAACTTTTCTCATATACATAAGCATGCATACAGCAAAAGAATACTATTTTGGTGAACTAAAACTGTAAATTATAGAACATATACTGTTTCTAGAAATTTTCTCATTCTCTCATTCAACTCTGAACTTAAGTATAATGAAGATTCGCAGATGTAAAGCAGATGCAGCTAAATTTTAATCTTAGAGAAAATATTGGAGAGGAAAAATTGTTTGGATGTTTTAAGTGCTGTTGATTTCTCTAAGAGTTAAAGTAGGTCAAGGTAATATGCACACACACATATGCACAAATACAAACACATCATTCACAAATGCACCAGGGATCAGGCAGTCTCTTTCATAAAAAATTTCAAGGATAGGCTTGGTTGCTATGCGCTGAGAAGGTAAATTGGACTTCTTGCCAGCAGCATAAAGAGAGCAGCTATATAAGCAAACCCTCTTTCCAGCAGCAGCTGAAAGATTTCTTTGAGGATGATTGGACATGACACTTGGCAAAGCAAACAACATCGCAGTTAAGTATGTTTTCCACACCATCAAAATAGTTCCCCAAGTATCTTTGTGTGTGTGTGATGAACTTAGTCTGATTCACACAAACATCCACTTTGTGGCACTGTCATCTTTCGCTGTAACTGGGGACTGAGGAATATGAATGGTCCAATGCAAGGAAATTGAGGATCATTGGAAGACTTGCACATATGGAAGAAAATAATGATTACCTTGTTTGTTTTAGGAGATGGTAGCTTTTGGGTGGAAGTCTTCTCTCTTGTAAAGATGTAGAACTTGAATTTTAGTGAATTAGCAATTTGAAGATTTTGAAACACTTTGATTTGGAAAAAACTCCAAATTTTCTTTTTTGTGGCAACAATGAAAATATTGAACAAATATTTATTTTTTTTACTGTAAGAAATGAATTTTATGTCAATTTTGCTTCCGTACTGAGTATCATCTTGACTAATAATGGGTTGAAGTCATCATGCAGTTCAGTGTTACCAACAAATATACCTTTTATGCAAAGAACTTGCTAATTTTGTTGACACAAAGATTATGGTATACTCAAATAATACAAAGTATAAGCTTAAGATATTTAAGCATAAGATTAATTAACAATATATGTTTTTTAAAGTTTTATTTTATTTATTTGGAAGACAGAGGTAGAGACAGAGAGAGAGGTCTTCCATCCGCTGGTTCACGCCCCAGGTGGCCGCAATGGCCAGAGCTGCGTGAATCTGAAGCCAGGAGCCAGGAGCTTCCTCCTGGTCTCCCTTGCAGTTGCAGGGGCCCAAGGACTTGGCCCATCCTCCACTGCTATCCTAGGCCATAGCAGAGAGCTGGATCGGAAGAGGAGCAGCTGGGAATAGAACCAGCGTCCGTATGGGATACTAGTGCTTCAGGCCAGGGCTTTAACCCGCTGTGCCACAGCACCGGCCTCAACAATGTATGTTTTAAAACATGTTGACAAATACTATCAATGCATACATTTTAAAATATTTTATTGAACCTATTGGGTTAACGTTGAGATTAGCACCTTTTACACTGTCCTCAGAAAATCAGTGTTGTTAGTATCTTTCCTCTGCTCAAATATATCCCTCATATTAAAGCATTATTTAGTGACTACATATTAGGTACCGCACATTGTGCTAAAGGTGATTGGAAGACACAGCAGGGACAGATATTAGCGTAGAAATAGACACTTGTGTATTTGCATATTCCATAGCCATAAGTGAAGAAATAAGGACAGATGGAATAATTAGCATTGAAGGTTGGATAAGAATCTTTGGGTAGCAACAAAAGTTTTTCTCAGTGAATTTTACAACTTGGTTCCAGGCATTTGGTGACTCCATACACATTCACTGAAGGGAAAGAAAAATAAATCATGAACCCGTGAGACCACTGATGGTGAAGGCACACTGCTCATTCCACAAAATGTGGTACTAGCTTCTTGGAAAACCTAATGCCAATCAACTTTTCCAATGCAGTATGTAATTTTAAAGTTAAAGAATGTTTAGAATCAGATTGGCCCAATGTAAATCTCTGATCTGAAACATATTAGTTATGTGAATTGGAGCAATTTATTCAATCCATCTATTTAGTTGGTGGCTTCATTTGTGCAAATGAGGAAAATAATATTACTTATTGAGCTATTCTGAACATTAAACGAGTTAATATATTTGAAGTGTATTGCCTCACACAGCATCCAATGAATGTTGATATAAAATGGGATTGTTTGAGAAAAGTGTGATCTCTTCAGTCCTTTGCCTAAAAAGGGCATCTTACATGTTTAAAATCCTGTTGCTCTGCTTCTACAAGGAAACTTGGATTACGTAACAATGCTTTGGGGAAGAGCACACAGAAAAAATTGGAAATTAGTACTGGACAATTCAACTTAAAGCTAATGAGACACAAGTCAGAGTTAGTTCTTGAGTCCCTCATGCTGAATCTAAATACCCACTGGACAAGGCTAACATCATGGAAGCAGGAGAATGTCAGTGCACAGGATTCATGAAAAAATTGTGAAGAACTTATAACCCTAAAGAGGGTGGAGGCATAACAGACTAACTTTGAGAGTACTGAAAAGTAGACAAACATATTTTTTTATATTTAACCTTAAAAGAGCAAAGATATGAAAAATGCAGTCTGTAGATCATGCTCAGTATTTTCTTTTCTTTTTTTTTTAAGAATTGTTTATTTATTTGAAAGTCGGAGTTACACAGAGAGAGGAGAGGCAGAGAGAGAGAGAGAGGTCTTCCATTCAGGTCCCAATTGGCTGCAGCGGCAGGAGCTGTGCAGATTTGAAGACAGGAGCCAGGAACTTCCTCCAGGTGTCCCACGTGGGTACAGGGGCCTAAAGACTTGGGCCATCTTCTATTGCTTTCCCAGGCCATATAGCAGAGAGCTGGATGGGAAGAGGAGCAGCCGGGTCTCGAACTGGCCCCCATACGGGATGCCAGCGCTTCAGGCCAGGCTGCTAACCTGCTGCACCCCAACGCTGGCCCGCATGCTCAGTATTTTCTTGAATTACAAAACAAGAATTGCTCACTTCCTTTTAGGTATGCATGTCTTTATTGGAACTGGTTAGTAGTATTAGAAAACCTTGGAATAGAAGAAGGAAAAGCTATGTTAATTGTTCTTGATAAGGGGAGGGTAAGAAAATTTATTGAATCATTAATTAAAAGTAATTTTAACCTCAGTTGAATTATCACATGAAATGGCTATTTTTTCCATTATAAGCTTAACCCTCTCTATTTTTGGAAGAAATTAAGCAATAGCCCTTCATGGTTCAGCAGAAAGATCTTCCTATCAAGCCATCCCTGCTTTTCCACCTAGAAAATCACAAGGTTACAGAACACAGCTGAGCATCCTGATTTATAGAAATCTTTGGAAATAATGAGGTTGTCTGCACATTTATTTTGTTTGCGAGAACTTCTAGGTTGTGGCACAAAAAAAATCCAGGAAGGTAAGTCTGAATTCTTTACCAATCCTTAGATTTCTTTTTTTGTTTTTCTTTTTTTTCAACTTTTATTTAATAAATATGAATTGCAAAAGTACAACTTTTAAATTATAGTGCTTTTCCCACCATAACCTCCCTTCCACCCACAACCATCCCATCTCCGACTCCCTCTCCCATCCCATTCTTCATCAAGATTCATTTTCAATTATCTTTACATACAGAAGATCAACTTGGTATATACTATGTGAAGATTTCAACAGACCGCACCCACAAAGACACACATAGAGAACTGTCTGAGTAGTAGTTTTACAGTTAATTCGCATAGTACAACACATTAAGGCAGAGGTCCCACATGAGGAGCAGGTGCACAGTGACTCCCATTGTTGATTTAACAATTGACACTCTTATTTATGATGTCAGTAATCACCTGAGGCTCACAGAGCAGAGTAAGACCATCTTAATTCTTCTATCTAATGATATGTAAGTTCCCTTCCCAAGCTAAACATGGTTTCCCTAACACTATCCCAGCACTACTTGATGTGCTTAGCTCTTGCATCATCGTCTGACACTTGGAGCACACAGTAGAGTAGAAGAGATGTGGGATTTGGATCTCTAAAGACCGCAGCTGGAACTCTGACACTTGCATGCTCTGTGAAGTTGAGCAATTAACCTCTTGGAGGCTCAGTTTCTTCAGCTCTAAAGTATGAATAACACTTATCCTGTGGAGTTGTCGAAAGGATCAAATACGATTATGTTTGAAAGTATCTGGTATGTACCAATTACTCAAAGGTTAGTAGACAATGCTTGTAGCATAGGTTTATTTTTCAGATTGTATATTCTACACATGGATTTCCTGTACCTAGGAACAGAGGCAGATATCTTTCTTTGTGGTGAAGATGGAAGCCATGAGCAAGGCCACGTTAGTGAATGGCTCAGCTAAGCAAATACCAGATACCAGGATCCCTGAAACAATTTGATTTTGGAGGTAGGATGACAACACACACAGTTCTTTCAGGTAACACGTTTTGATCACATTTAACTTGTAACAAAATAGGTGCTTTAAACGGTGATTCAATTGAAGCAGTCGTGGTCCAGATGGAATAAATGATGTGGGGAATCAGTTTATATGATGTAGACTGGAAATATTGAAAGCAGGGATCAAAGCATGATGTATTTAAAACATATATGTGGAAAAACTATGGTTATTTAAAACAGGATATGGAGTAGGGTCAGCAACTCCTTTTTTTTAAAAAAAAAGATTTATTTATTTACTTGAAAGTCAGAGTTACATACAGAGAGAGAAGGAGAGGCAGAGAGAGAGAGAGAGAGAGAGAGAGAGAGAGAGAGAGAGAGAGAAAGGTCTTCCATCCGCTGGTTCATTCCCCAAGTGGCTGCAATGGCCAGAGCTGTGCCAATCTGAAGCCAGGAGCCAGGAGCCAGGAGCTTCTTCTGGGTCTCCCACGTGGTGCAGGGGCCCAAGGACTTGGGCCATCTGCCACTGCTTTTCCATGGATGCCAGCTTTGCCGGGAAGCCAGCACTGCAGGCAGAGGCTTTACCCACCAAGCCACAGCGCCAGCTCCAACTGCTTTTTAAAGGACAGAGTCATAAATATTTTGGATTTCATGGACCAAGAAGCAAATTTGAAGTCATATGATAGATACTTACATAACCATTTAATATGTAATCATTTAAATTACAAATTCTGTTCTTAGCTATGTAAAGCCAGGTAGTGTTCTGAATTTGACCCATGGGTTAGTTATAGTTTGCCAAACCCTGAAAATACAATGTGTTTATGTGAGAGTGTATCTGTGGTAGGATGGATAATAAGCTGACTGAAAGTGGAGAGTAGAAGGATTTGAGACAGCAGCCTGTTTGAAGGAGAGAGAAATCATATTTTTTCCCTATACGTTTTAAGGGGAACCCGTGGGACCCTAGAGATCTTGTCATGGATAGTAATGGACAGCAATGACCTCTGTCTCTATCTGGCAATGATATCCTGAGCATGTCTTCACAGAGGAAGCTTTAACCCATAGACTATAGAAACAGCAGGGCTGGGATGGGAGCTATGTAATGGAATTTTTTAGCAAATAAGTGTTATTCTGAGTGGGGCCCTAGGCAGGCACTTCCTCCTATGTTGGGCTATAATATGAGATGTGATGTGGAGGGATCCAATTGCATTAAAAATGTAAAGGGTTTAGTGGACTGACTAAAAAAGGATAGTCATCCATAAAAATGAGACACATACTTCATCTTTAATACTCAGCTCCTCAGATCTTCCTTCATGGGGAATGCTCTAAATTAACAGTGCCATGATATTCTTGTCTTTTCCTGTCTCTTTCTTGCACAAGGGAAAGTTCCTAGTGTTTGTGTCCGTCTTCTCCCTTTCGTCCGGGTTTTCTTACTTGTGGGTTGTGGTGGTAAAAATTCCTTGATCATTGCAATAAATATCCTCTTACCATCCTTATAATTCATGACTAATGTCACCTATCCTTTTTGAACATAAATTGACACTGATCCACCATAGCTGTCCTCCTATCTTGACCCTGAGTGTGATGTGATTATTGGGCCAGAACTTTTAGAACCTGGTTCTGTCCACAGCTCAGTTAGCATCAGTATGTTTCCATCTTAGTTTGTAGTGTGATGTTTCCTTGAGGGTGACCACATGGCCTCTCCTCTGTTGCCCATTGTCAGCCAAATCCTCTGGGTGCTCGCCTCTCAGTATAGCACTGTGGGTATGGCAACTGACATTATGTCACATCACTGGGACTTTGGGACTTCTTTTCCTAACACATCAACTGCTAGAACACTTTTGCTTGCTTTTCTTGCCTAGGATTTGGCTTTTTCTTTGGCATGCCTTATACCCAAAATTATAACTTTCCCTTTCTTTTCTCCCAGTAAAGTCATGATTTTATCAGTGAAATATATCACTATACCTGGTCCTGGAGACCTGTAACTTAGGTCAAGAATAGTACTTGGATGACAGTTAGTCTTTGGGAAAGATACAGATGATTTTTTTTGCCTGAAAGTCGGTTAAGGAATTTTTAAAAATAGGAGAGGTAATAGAAAGTGTCTTCAAGTAAAAAATTCCATTTTGACTTGGTAACACATATTTATGTATATGTGCATTCCTTTTTGTAAGATTTAATTGTTATTTTGAAAAGCAGAATGATAGAGGGAGAGACACAGAGAAATATATAGAGAATTCTTCCATCTTCTGGTTCACTCCTCAAAATACCCACAATAACCAGGGTTGGGCCAGCCAGAAGCCAGGAGCCAGAAACTCCACCTTTCACATGGATGGCAGAACCTACATTCTTGAGTCATCATCTGCTGGTTTTCCAGGCACTTTAACAAAAGCTACATTGGAAGGGGAGGAAGTGGTACTTAAACACACACTCCGCTATGGGTTGTAGGCATCCCACGTGGTGACTTAACCCACTGCACCACAATACCTGCCCCTATGTGTGTATTCTTAAAATATATTATCTACTTTATAGAACAGAGTGTAAATGAAAAGCTGACATTATTCATAAGTACTCTCATACTTATTTCATTTTATTTGAAAAAGAGACAGAGAAGGGAAGTGGAGGAGATAGCAAGAGAAAGAAAGAGAGAGAGATAAAATAAATATTCCCTTCTACTGGTTCACTCCCTAAATGCCCACAACAGCTGGGGCCAGATCAAAGACAGGAGCCAGGAACATCATCTTGGTATCCCACATGACTGGAAAGGACCCAGGTACCTGAGTCATCTAATGCTTTCTAGAGTGTGCCTTATAATGAAACTAGCATGGGATGAAACTGCAATCAGAAGCAGAGCCAGGACAGAAACCCAGGCACTGATATGGTGTACGGGCATTCTAAATGACACTTAACTGCTGCTCGTAAGCACTAACCATTTGACATTACTTTGTAAACACTGAAACTAATATCTGGTTGATACAAGGATGTTTCAAAAAGTTTCTGGGAAAATGGAATTTTAATTAAATAAATAATTAATCTTTGTGCAAGCATTCTTTGAAATTCATTGTATTTTCATAATGTGCATTTAATATGAGCATTTAGACGAAACCTCAGATTGGAAAAGTAATGTCACAGACACAAATTTCTAGTTTTTGCCCTTAAATTGAAAATTATATCATAACATGAAGCCATGATTTGTATAATTTGGTTAATTATTATTGCCTTTTGGTAACAGCAAATTTTTTTAATGAATTCTTCCATTAGTTTTTAAAAAATCAAACATGCAACCCAAAGGAAGGTTCCCATTTTTTTTAATATTTTAGCATAATATACAGAAACACAATAGCATTTCAATTGCAAATTATGGGAGATCAAATTCAAATATGCTTGGATTTGGCAAGTTGCTGTTAACAGCACTGAGACATTTCATGATGAAATTATTTAACAGTTTTTAAGATACTCAAATATCTTTTTTGCTTTGTGGGGTAATACATAGCATAAGTTGTAGTGTTTTGGACCTCTAAGTTTTAAAAATGAATATAAGAATAAAGAGACACACCTGTTGAACTATTGAAACTCAATCCATTTGAAGACAGAAGGTAAATGTTATACATCTATTTCATGAGACCACTTCTCCTTTGTGCTTATTTGGAAAACTCAGAAACTAAATTCCAATTTCCTAAAGATAGAGCTATTTCTAGAATACGTTGGTGTAAACATAAAAGACTATTAGAAGTTAAAGATCACTTTTATATTAACACTTTTCACGAAAGCATCTCTTTCTTAAAAAGAAAAGAAATATAGGGAATTTGGACTCCCCTTATTGAACTTAACATAATAGAATCTCATACTTTCTGGTTTTGATAAGCTTTAAATTTTTTTGGTAGTGGGGATTATCTACACAGATTGGTGCTACATTCAATTATCCCAGTAAAATGCATGTTTAGATTCACAGCATGATCAACACAACAGTGTCATTGCACAGTTTCTCTGCAGGTACAAATGCTAGACAAGCCACAGTAGACAGTGCCAGATATTGTGCATAGTGCAGACTGCAGGTGCCACTGAGGTTCAGAGGAAATGACAGGTTCAAAGTCTTTTTAGCAATGAAAAAAGAAAAAAAATAGAAAAACATGAAAAAATATATAACCCCAGCATCCATAATTAATTTTTAAAGATATGGTTTCCTTTATTAAATGCGCAAATTAGCTTACCTAAAAATTAGAGAAAGTGAACAAAATCACAGTTCCTTTTCTCATTAAAAGAATGCACTATGATTCTGGTTCCTGTATCCATAGGTCAACCAACCTCTCAGAATCTCTCTAAAACTGAAGAGGCTGATGCTGTTGACAACTTTCAGAACCTTTTCAACATATCCTCCTATTATTGAAGCACATGGTAAGCAGAGGTGTCCACTCTTAACACCGCTAGCCAGACAGTTGTCATTTGGGTTAAACGTTGGAACTCATGCAAGTTAAATTTATCTGAGGGTCATTTCATGCCTTTCTGCATCGTTCCAAAAAATTGCAGAAGCTGACCCTGTTGCTCCTGGTTCAGGGCTAAACAGCCAAAAGATATAGAAAACAAAACAATAAATGTAAGTAAGAGAACATCACAAAGAAGTTTCTGTACTGCAAAAGAAACAGTCAGGAAAGTGAAGAGGCAACCAAGAGAATGGGAAAATATATTTGCAAACTATGCAACAGATAAAGGGTTGATAACCAGAATCTGCAAAGAAATCAAGAAACTCCACAATATCAAAACAAACAACCCAATTAAGAGATGGGCCAAGGACCTCAATAGACATTTTTCAAAAGAGGAAATCCAAATGGCCAACAGACACATGAAAAAATGTTCAAGATCACTAGCAATCAGGGAAATGCAAATCAAAACCACAATGAGGTTTCACCTCACCCCAGTTAGAATGCCTCACATTCAGAAATCTACCAGCAATAGATGCTGGAGAGGATGTGGGGAAAAAGGGACACTAACCCACTGTTGGTGGGATTGCAAATTGGTTAAGCCACTATGGAAGTCAGTCTGGAGATTCCTCAGAAGCCTGAATATAACCCTACCGTTCAACCCAGCCATCCCACTCCTTGGAATTTACCCAAAGGAAATTAAATTGGCAAACAAAAATGTGGTCTGCACATTAATGTTTATTGCAGCTCAATTCACAATAGCTAAGACCTGGAACCAACTCAAATGCCCATCAACAGTAGACTGGATAAAGAAAGTATGGGACATGTACTCTATAGAATACTATACAGCAGTCAAAAACAATGAAACCCGGTCATTTGCAACAAGATGGAGGAATTTGGAAAACATCATGCTGAGTGAATTAAGCCAGTCCCAAAGGGACAAATAGCATATGTTCTCCCTGATCGACGACAACTAAGCACCAAAGGGGAAACTTGTTGAAGTCAAATGGACACTATGAGAAACAGTGACTTGATCAGCTCTTGTCCTGACGGTTGATGTACAATGTAATACTTTATCCATTTTAGTATTTTTTTTTTTGTTCTAGTACCATTGGTTGAACTCTGTAATTAACACACAATTATTCTTAGGCGTTTAAATTTTAACTGAAAAGTGATCCCTCTTAGGAATTTGGAAAACATTATGCTGAGTGAAATAAGCCAATCCCAAAGGGACAATACCACTTGTTCTCCTTGATAGGTGACAACTAACTGAGCACCAAAAAGGAAACCTGTTAAAGTGAAATGAACACTATGAGAAACGGTGACTTGATCAGCCCTCACCCTGACTGTTGATGAGCAGCTTAATATGTTATCCCTCTTAGTATTTTTTTTTGTTTGTTCTACTTAATACTTTTGGTTGAATACTGTAATCAATACACAATTCTTCTTAAGTGCTGAAACCTAACTGAAAAGTAATCGCTGTTAAATATAAGAGTGGGAATAAGAGAGGGAAGAGATGTGCAATTCAGCACATGCTCAAGCTGACTTACCTCAAACAGTAGAGTTAGAACCATACCAGGGGATTCCAATTCAATCCCATCAAGGTGGCATGTACCAATGCCATCTCACTAGTTCCAGTGATCAATTTCTGTTCACAATTGATCATAATGATAGGACTAAGAACCAAAGGGATCACATAAACAAGAATAGTGTCTGCAAATACTAGATAGAATAGATAGATAGCTGATAGAATCAAAAAGGGAGAGAACGATCCAACATGGGAAGAGAGATACACAGCAGACCCATAGAATGGCAGATGTGCTAAACAGCACTCTGGCCTCAGAATCAGCCCTTAAGGCATGTGGACCTGGCTGAAAAGCCCATGAGAGTATTTCAGGCATGGAAAGCCAAGACACTCTGGGAAAAAAAAAAAAAAAAAAAAAAAAAAACCTAAATGAAAGATCCGCAAGTGAGATTCCAGTGGAAAGAATGGGTCATCAAAGAAGGAGGTACCTTTCTCTGAAGGGAGGAGAGAACTTCCACTTTGACCATGGCCTTGTCTAAATATGATCAGAGTCGGTGAACTCAGGGGGCTTCCATAGCCTTGGCAGCTCATGACAAGAGCCTAGGGTGATTACTGAGGCCATAAACAAAAGTGTCAATTTGTTAAGTCAACAACAGGAGTCACTGTGCACTTACTCCTCATGTAGGATCTTTGTCCTTAGTGTGCTATACATTGAGATTTAATGCTATAACTAGTACTCAAACAGTATTTTTCACTTAATGTTTCTGTGTGGGAGCAAACTGTTGAAATCTTTACTTAATATATGCTAAACTGATCTTCTGTATATAAAGAGAATCGAAAATGAATCTTGATGTGAATGGAAGGGGAGAGGGAGTGGGAAAGGGGAGGGTTGCGGGTGGGAGGGATGTTATGGGGGGGGAAGCCATTATAATCCATAAACTGTACTTTGGAAATTTATATTCATTAAATAAAAGTTAAAACAACAACAACAACAAAAAGAAAAATAGCCATACTAGATGGAATTTCACAAGCTGAATCCAATCAGTAGCAAGGAGATGCCAATTTTCGTGAGCACGTCCACCACCCACAGATGGAATTTAGCCAAAATGTGGGCCCACTCAGCAATTACAAGTCACAGCAGACAAATCAAGGTGTAAAGCAGGTTGCAGGTGTAGAGGTAATTCATGGGACATGCAGAGTCCCCGCAGACCATCTTGGAGCCTGTGATTGCCAGAGCTGCATGTAAATTCAAGTCTAGCAGAGATTTCCAAGCACCTTTCTGTGCCTGTCTCTGGGGCTTGGCCAATGCAGGAGAGCAGTGACCTTGTGAGGCTTAAGCCAGCATTGCAGCCATAGTGCAATGCACACCTTGGCAGCTTCATTGAGAAGAACCTATTTCTAACACTGTCTCCACTGTGGCCCATTTTTGGAGGAACAAAAGTACAGTAGGTCCCAAAGTTGACTTCAAGACACTCACCTTTCCCAAAATAGCAGCTCCCACACCTCATCAACACTGAGGGCGACAATAATATCATTCTCTTTTATTGGCTTGTAGCCATCATCCTTGCTTGCTTTAAAGGGAATCTTTCTGAATTTCCAATTCTCCATATACCTCTTTTGGAGAGATGGAGAATATTTAACATACTCTTTTAGATTATAGTCTTAATAAATGTTGATAAAGGATAAGAAAACTAATGATGAATAAATGATTAAAACCTTGTTACTATGTGAGAATATAGAGAGCAGAGTCCAGAATAGTGCTGGCCTTTAATAAGAAACTATGGCTGTAAAAGAATTGGCTTACTGAAAATAGACCTTTACATACAGGTAGTCAATATCTCATGTACTTCTCCCCCACACAGAGTTTAATGCAATAAGTGAATAAACAATTCCTTATTAGCAACATGTTGGAAAGAAATAACCCTGTCCTATTTTAATGGAAGGACTCAGATATTTAAACACATACAGAAGAAAAAGAAGATCCATGTTTACTTAGAGGTGTAGTTCTTCACAAGCCAATTTAGCCAGAAAAAAATGAACCTGGTGTTCCTAGAAATGTGCATTTTCACATACTTAAGATATATCTTTCATGTAATGTTTTACATACAGTATTATTTGAAAGACTCTTTCAGATAGATATCGTCAACAGACCATTGACACCAAACATTCATACTTACTAAAAGCATACATTTTATTCCTGGGACATGCTGTCATTAACTTACATAATATTTCTTTTTTAAAAAAAGATTTTATTTATTTATTTGAAAGGCAGAGGGGAGAGAGAGAGAGAGAGAGAGAGAGAGAGAGAGAGAGAGAGATGTGGAGACAGAATTTCTTCCATCCTCTAGTTCACTCTCCATGTGGCTCCAGTAGCCAAGGCTGGAACAAACTAAAGCCAAGAGCCTGGAATTCCATCTTGTCTTCCACATGGTGGTAGGGTCCCAAGCACTTGGACCTTCTTATGCTGCTTTCTCAGGCACATTACTAGGAGCAGGATCAGAGTGGAGCAGCAGAGACTTGAACCAGAACTCATATGGGTTGCAGGGAGTGCAGGCTGAGGCTTAGCACACTTGGCCACAGTGCTAGTGCTACCATACTTTTTTAATGTATTCAAAATTTAAAAAAAAATACAACATTGCACTGTAGAGCTCTTGCTCATATTTGAGGAAAAATTACTAATACTGGATCTGCATGGAAAAAAAGTCTCAAAACTCAGTATTCTCTTATTATACTGAAAAGCAATCTTAAACTTCAAGCTACAGATTACCTTATTTTAAGACTTTAGTAATGGGGCTGGCATCGTGGCAGAACAGGATAAGCCAAAGCCTGCAATGCCAGCATCCCATATGGGCATTTAAGTCCCAGCTTCTCCATTTCTGATCTGGCTCCCTGCTAATGCTCCTGGGACAGAAGATGGTGTAAGTCCTGAAGCCTCTGCACCCACATTGGAGACCTCGATGAAGCTCCTGGCTCCTGGCTTCAGCTTGTTTGAGCCCTGGCTGTTGCAGCCATTTGGAGAGTGAACCAGCAGATGGAAGATTCTCTCTCTCTCTCTTACCCTTTCTCTCTTTCTCTCTCTGTGTGTGTGTGTGTGTGTGTGTGTTTGTATGAGTCTCCCTCTCTCTGTGTAACTCTGCCTTTCAAATAAATGAAATAAATCTTTAAAATATAAGACTTTATTGAGTCAGGTGCTGTGCAATGTCCTCTTCAGCCATAGTGAGAGAAGCCTGCATTTGCTCTTTGAGGTCCAGAGGGGACTATTATATGATTATCTGTTGATGACTTTGTTCACAAAGCCCAAAGAAAAGGATAGTATAGGCAGTGACAGATAACTCTCTCTTCCAAGACCTATTTGTTCATTCACCTACTTAACATTAATTTATTATCCATTAATAGGAGTACAATATATATTATTTCGTATCAGTAAGGTAAGAAACAGTGGTTTGGTTTGGACACTTGCTGAAGGTTGTGTGGTGGTAGTTGCCTCAACCGAACTGCATAGGGATCTCCCAGACTTGAGGGGACTCGTTATACTCTAAGATAGTTGTTATGAACAGTGTGTGTGTGTGTGTGCGTGCGTAGTGACTATTCCTTATTTGCAGCATATTTTTAATTAATTCCTGATGTAGCAAGCACATTTCCAAAATTCTGGTGCAAAGTAAGTTTCTTTGGCTTGAGAAAATCTAATTTGAATTACTGCATAGCAAAGTTCTTAACTGCTTCCTATGTTTGTGCTTGGTAGATTCATCAGTTGGGGGTAAACAGTTCTGCCTGGTGTTATTTACTCATTTGTGTGTCTTTACCTTAGCATTAATGAGTAATCATCTAATAGTCTGAAGGATATAACGTTTATTCTTATCTACCATAAAGTAGAGCAGTACCATAGAAACTTGAGGTCCTTTATGTTTTAATCTTTAATTTAACCATTGAAAAATAAATCAAATTAATTCTGACACCTTGTAAATTTGAGTTTATTCAGTTTTAAGACACAGTTCAGAAATCTTTCTTATTTCTTATTTATAGTATCCATTCTGTAAGCTGTTTTCATTTCCATTTTCCTTACCAGCCATTAAATGCTCTTCTTGTGAGTGTTCTTTCCAAAATATCTCTATCTCTCACTAAATTATTAAACAGTTTCCATTGAAACACTTTCTTTAAGTTAGGAGGGCCAAAAAGGGGCAGCATTTGGCATAGTAAGATGCAGAATTTTTTGCATCTTTTTGCCAAATGGCTTATTAATATGTTCCACTTAGTATAATATTGAAACCCATTCAAAATTGTGAATTTGTTGAAGGACACTTTTCTGGACCAAAGTTCTAGAATGGCATTTCTTATTGAGTAAAAGCTATATATATTAAATTAAAAAAATCAAACCCATTAAATAAGCACTTCAATGTATGTTTTTCAGTCAATAAAGGGTTACATTTCTGTTGCTATTAAACATAATTAATGATGTAAACATAATATCATTAATACAGCTTATATTAACATTATAAATTTTCTAAATTAAATAAAAATTTATTTAATGACTAAATAATATAAAATTATTACTGAAATATTATAACTTCTTCAATTACATTAAATTCCTTCTTTTGCTTTGAGTTTTCTTTTTCTCTTTTATAATTAACAAGAATGTAAATTATTTTTAAAAATTCCTTTAGAATTTAATATTCTTCCAAGTAATCAAACCATTAAATTTAATGACAGAAAATCTTAAATATATGTGATGAAATATTAATAAAAATAGATAAAAGGTGATATATTTATTGATTTATTTGAGTGGCAAATGGGCCAGGGGAGAGATATAACTCACTTGCTTGTTCACTCTCAAAATACCCATGATGGCTGGGATTGGACCTGTCTGAAGCGAGGATCCTGGAACTGAATCCAGGTATCCCATTTAGGAAGCAGGGATCCAACTACTGAAGCCATCATGGGTTACCTCCTAAAGTTTGCATTAGCAGGAAGCTGGATTTCAGAGCAGATTCAGGACTCAAACTCAGAAACTCTAATATGGGAGGCAGGCAATAAAAGCCACATCTTAACCACTTGGTCAGAGACTTTACTAAACTATTTTTCATAATAAAAAAATTAAATGAAACATAAATATTATACATATTTGTAGTACACCATGTGATATTTTGATACATGCTTATCTAAACACTTGTCCTGACTGATTAACCCAGCCAAAACTCCCTTAACGTGGTTACCACTCATTGATATTTTCCTCACCCTACTATACAATTACTGAATTCTATTTTATCTTCTGCCCTTTACCAACAACAATGCTTTATATGCAGGATTCTCCCATCATGTATATTTTACTCAATAATGTTTCTGCTTCTACAAACCTCTGTACCCCCAATCCTCAGAAAATCTTCAGTCATCTTCCTCTACATTCTGGAGAATAAGATATGACCTGTTGGGTCACCAACATAACAGAACAACCCAATGACCTTATGCCACATAACATTTCCTGTGTTATCAATATGAACATCACTTCTACCGCTTTCTTCTCTAGCCCACCTGGAGCCTCATCTCTTTGTAATTATACCTTATACACTTGTATCAACAATTCTACCCCTGGTCCCTGTGTATTGGTGATCTTTTCCCCATGCCTAACACTACATGACTACTCAGAGTTTCTTTTATAAACTAACCCCTCGACCCAGAAAAGATGAGCAATCTCGGTTGGAATCAGCTTTGCAGCTTCCCTCTATTCTGCGGTGATTTCTGGAACTACCCTAGGCCGCAATGTTATCTCTGATAACTGATTCCAAGAACAACTACAAGAAGAGATCACCAGATCCATTGATGGCAAGGCCAAGGCAACTTTGGCTGGCTGACAAGGTCATAGCAGAAGGTCTGTCTCAGGAAGAAGTGAGAAGGACAGCTGCGGTCCTCTTGGTAGTTTTAGGTTGGTTGGGAACTACACTCTGTGTAAGAAAGCCGGAGCTTCCTGGTGGTCCTGCTAATGATTGCTTTATTTCTAATTTTAGGGAAGAGCGCTTAGTTTCAAAATCCTCAAAATGTCTATTGTTTTGTAGAATTTTAATCAAACAGAATGTTAGTGTAGGAGAAAGGGTTAATGCTTTACACAAGGTTGAGCTGTTTGTAGAAAAGAATTAAAAGGCAACATGCTCCCTGGTATACACTTCCCACTAAATAAAGATAAATGTTATTAAAGCTTTAATTCAATATGTGCTACAAATACAACAATGATTAAGATGTCAAAACTGTGGAATAGATCTAAACAAACCTTTAGATAAGTACAATAAAAATATTAAAGAGTTACAGAAATAATTGCAAAAGAGGGGATACATTTAAAAAGGGGCCTGCTTTGAACATTGGGGCTTCTAGTAAAGATTAGATTGGTAAAGTAATACTCTAGCTTCTGCAACCAATTTCTGCAAAGCTTGACAGCACTCCAGGCATTGGCTTCTGTGGGCAACCTGTTATCTTGTATCTATGATTGTAACCCATGCTCCATATATGCCCTTGAAAGTCAAAGAAGTTGTAACTAGATGTGGACATAAGAGTCTAGAGGCAACATAAAATACAAGGTCAATGGTTCTAAGAAAATGGACACTATGAGAATGATTTGATCAGCCCTTTCCCTGACTGTCGAGGAACATCTTACTATTTTATGCCTTTTAGTATTTTTTTGTTCTACTTAATACCATTGGTTGAATTCTTTAATTAACACAAAGTTATTCTTAGGCATTTAAATTTAACTGAAAAGTGATGCCTGTTAAATATAAGAGTGGTAATAAGAGAGGGAGGAGATGTACAGTTTGGCACATGCTCACTCAGACGTATCCCTAATGGTAGAGCTAGAAATGTGCCAGGGGATTCCAATCCAATCCCATCAAGGTGGCATGTACCAATACCATCTCACTAGTCAAAGTGATTAGTTTCAGTTCATAATTGATAAAATAATAGGACTGTCAAAGGATCACATAAACAAGTTTAGTGTCTGCTAATAATAACTGATATAATTAAAAAGGAGAGAGTGATCCAACATGGGAAGTGGGATACACAGCATACTCATAGAATGGCAGATGTTGTAAATAGCACTCTGGCCTCAGAATCAGCCCTTAAGGCATTTAGATCTGGCTAAAAAGCCCATGAGAGTTTCTCAGGCATGGAAAGCCAAGGCACTGTGGCAAAAACAATGACCTAAATGAAAGATCTCTGTGAGTGAGATCCTAGCGGAAAGTATGGGCCATCAAAGAAGGAGGTACCTGTCTCTAAAGGGAGGAGAGAAGTTCCACTTTGACTATGGCCTTGTCTAAATAAGATTGGAGTTCGTGAACACAAGAGGCCTCCACAGCCTTGACAACTCATGACAAGAGCCTTGGGTGATTACTGATGTCATAAATAAGAGTGCCAATTGTTAAATCAACAACTGGAGTCACTGTGTACCTATTCGCCGTGTAGGATCTCTGTCCTTAATGTGTTGTACTCTGTGAATTAACGGTAAAACTACTACTCAAACAGCAATTTATACTTTGTGTATCTGTGTTGGGTGTAAACTGTTGAAATCTTTACTTAGTATGTACTAAGTTGATCTTCTGTATATGAAGATAATTGAAAATGAATCTTGATGAAGAATGGGATGGGAGACAGAGTCGGAGATGGGATGGTTGAGGGTAGGAGGGAGGTTATGAGCGGAAAAGCCACTATAATTTAAAAGTTGTACTTTCAAAATTTATATTTATAAAATAAAAGTTGAAAGAAAACAGAAAATGGACAACAGACTTGTTATTATAAGAAAAATATTCATTATGTGACATAATATAAAAATAAAGTCTGGTGCTTGAAAGAGCCATGCCGTCAGCATTGCTGTGTGCATATCATTTCTTTGAGCACCAATATGTCTCACACCTTGGGACCCCTGGACTGGCTAGAGATGGACTCTGGCACATTGAGACTTCATTGAAACAGCAGATGCTATTCAAGGCCTTCAATATCAGATCACCTCACTAGTGGGTGTAGTATTACAAAATAGATGAGCTCTAGACCTTATAGCACCTGAAAAAGTGCCACTTCTGTTTTTCTGAGAGAACAATGTTGCTATTATGTTAATCAATTGCGCCAGGTAGAATGAAATGCTAAAACACTCCATCAATTGCCACATCTACTAAAAACGCTGCCCTGGGGTCCAAAGAACACTTCTTCTCTCCATCTGTATGGAATCCTCGCATTATTTGATTAATGCCACTCCTAGGTCCATTGGTTGCTATTTTTACCCTGGCTTTTATACTACCTTGTCTGTTAAAGTGTTTATAGCAGGTGATAATGGAATGAACCAAAGCCTTTGCCAACCAGATGATCAACTAAATGCTGCTACAGGGGTGTACTCGACTCCCCACCCAGGAGATTATGGCTTGAGACATTGCCTCATGCCAGCAGAAAGTAGCTCCCAAAAATAGATCATTGTCCCTCTACCCACTCTTGGGCTTTTAGGGCTGATAGAATACTACACAATACTTATTTCATAAAAAACAAAAGGAGTGAATGTGAGTGAAACTGGTGCCATCTTATCTGAGGTGCCATCTTAAGCCTCAGGCACCATTTTAGGCTCTGGCCCAGTTGCCTTCTTGTAAAATAAGTTTTGATTTCTTCGAGATAAGTTTCGCTTTCCTAAATCCAGTCTGATTTATCAGAATTCAGGTGACCAAATAGTCCAACCATATGCATTGCCTTCACCCCATCCAGTGGAATTTACTGTTCATACTTTCTTCTCTCTGCTAAGCTATATAAGACCTGTTCTCCTAGTACAGGCTCTGGTTTCTCTTGTGCATGGAGAGGCGCCCTTGTCAGCCAGATTGGGACAGGATTAGGCACAACTGCAGAGCTGATCACAGATGAATACTTCATTCTTATGGTGGTGGGCAAGCACAGAAGTGAAGCCTGCACTTTATTCTCACAGTGGTTGGGAGGCACTCACAGAGAACAGGTACTCCACTAATTTCCCAATATCTTCTATATGCTAACAGAAAATATTGGCAAGCAGTTGAACAGTTACATAGCAGAAATATATCAGCTTCTGGGCTTAGGTGTAGTGACCACAGTGAGGGAGCCTGACTTTATTTTGCCAACTTCTAGTATTTTAATTTCCCAGGTGATGTGGACATTACTAGTTCAGACCTTATACTTTGGGAAATATCAGTTAACTCAGTTTACCAAATACACAATAAAATTCATGTTGCTTTACCTTTTGATTGTTCATTCATTGTACACCATTTAAACCTAACACAGAGATATCCCAGGTTTAAAATGAGTGTAGAGAATTTTTAAAGTACATGTAAAAAATTTAAGTCCAGGAGAACCGTAGAGTTTGAAACTAGGTAAAACAAATCACTGAAATAGAAAGATTTCAAAATTATGTTGTAGAACATATACCAATGTTGTATTTCCCTTTTAACTGGTTCCATTTGGGGATCATAATTTTTATCAGAATCTTTCTCCTCTACTCTCCCTAGCCTCTAGTAACTACCAATTTATTATTAAATTTTACGAGATCAACTGTTTTATGTTCTTCATGTGAGTGAGGCCATGTGGTATTTATCTTTCTGTGCTTGGCTTGTATCACTTAACAAAACAACCTCCAGTTTCATCCACACTGTTGCAATGCAAGTTGATGCTGGGATGTTGTTCCTTTTTACTGGTGAATAATATTCCATTTTGTACTTATACCACATTTTAAAATCCATTTTGAACACTTGGGTTTATTTTTAACAAAACATCTGACAGATTTCTACACTGCCAATAACTGAGCAAGTTTGCAAGGTAGGTTATTCCCTTCTCTGGAAATGAATCCAATAACTTAAAGGATCAACAAATAGAGCTGAAAAAACAGACTGGTTTGATCCAATTCTAGAAGTGTGTTTTGGATTCTGTATTTTTTTGTGACTAAGAAAGCTCTGAATTTCTTACTATAAAACCCTCCAATATCTTGATATTTTTTGTAGCTTATGATAACATTTGTGTTCTTGTGGATGTATGTTTTGATAACATATTTTGTGATTGTGTTCGTAAAATTTGGTGAAGATATAATTTAAGGCTAACTTACTTTTATCTTTAAGATTATACAGTATCTTTAAATTGCTAATCATATGGTTGACTCTATCTGAAGTATCTTACAAATTGTCAGAACATATGAAATAAGTATAGAGAGAATATGTAAATATGATTTCTGGAAGCTTGATGCTATTCCCAGGAATTGACAAATTAATTTTAAACTATTCAGAGGCCTCAGAGTGCTGAGAAGAGAAAGTAGAAAGCCAATATTTTCATGTGTAAGCCTACCTCAAGAAAAAAGGTACATGCCAAGGGGAGATTTTATCTGCTGCCATATTAGGGGTTGCATATTGTATATAACTATATAATTAAAATGGTATGAATGCAAACACATAGTTTGTATAACCCTTGTTTAAATAATTTGTATGTTTATTAAATGTTAAAATAATATTTTGATACCTTTAATCTCTATAACTAGCTATAATTTCACCAATCTTATGTAATCAAACTAATTTAAAATCCTGGATATGCTAATGAATGAAAATTACTCACTTTATTTGCGGGTCATTGAGTTTTGATCTTTTGGTGCAAGCAAAATTCTATAAGGTTTCAAAAGAGGCTTACCTGCTGTGTGCCATTTCAGTGTAGTGAAAAAATGTATCACAAATGGAAAGTTGAAAAATATTGTAGCATCAAAAATATTGTTTTCACATCTAATTTTCTCTTGTCAAATTCTTATCTAGTTAGGGATAATCTGAGACATTTTACAAATATTAACAATATCCCTTTCATTAATGGTAGAAAAGGATGACATATAAAGTTAAGTAATACTTGCGTGTACAATTGAATTTTTGTTTATTAAAATGAAAAGCAAGGAGAGAAGATATCAAGAGTATATATTGTCATAAATAAGATATGAAGGCATTTAATTTTTAACTTCTATTGATATTTAAATTTAGTACATAGAAAATAGTCAGATCTCAAGACATAGACTCTCAATGGTGTCTCAAAATGTGGCAGCTCATTTCTTCTATTCTTCCTAGTCTAATGTCTGACCCTTTTGTTGGCAGTACATCTTAGTTTTATCAGCAGAACAGAAATAGATTATTGTTTATGGATGAACCCTTGTTAATCAAAATGAAAACATTAACAAGAAGTCCAATTTGGTAATTTAAGGTGAGGATTATAAAAGATATGCATAACTTGATAAAATTGTTATCACAGTGAATTTGATCACTGTGGGCAGTGGGTGTAAAATTATAATCAAAGTTTTTGGATGAGCATAGATCAGGGGTGATTCAAGTACTTAATGACCAGAAGCAATGAAAGCCAAATGTATTCATTTTCATAAGAGCCATTACCAAGCCTCTTGTGCCGTCTAATAAAACTCTTTCCACTGAGCCTCACGTCACCTGGACCTCATCCTTTCACTGGCTGACCTCCCCCAATATCTCCCCTTTACATTCATTGGGAACTGTGGCCTCTGGCTTTTAAAATTTCTCACCATCATTAGTTCTACTATCTTCCTGGACAATTTTAAGTGCGTAGGAAAATAAACATCCACACTTTAACCTTGGATCACTGTGACTTTCTGAACCCCAATAAACTTCTCACCTTCTCCATTGCAGTAGTACTAAATTGTTTCATTAGCCATAATCACAGGATCTATTAAACTTGTGAGATCTCAACCCTTACAGCCCATTTTCTTTTAGCTAAGGTATTTTTATACTTCCACAATTTTCACATCCTTACCCATAATCTAGTCTTTCTTCAACCTTAACTAAGTTTAGGCATTTACTGAACATTTTGTCTCAACCTACATGGTCTTTTAAAATCAAGTTTCAGGGGTTGGCACCGTGGCTCACTGGATTAATCCTCTGCCTGCAGCGCCGTCATCCCACATGGGCACTGGGTTCTAGTTCTGGTTGTTCCTCTTCCAGTCCAGCTCTCTGCTGTGGCCCAGGAAGGCAGTGGAGGATGGCCCAAGTGCTTGGGCGCCTGCACCCGCATGGGAGATCAGGAAGAAGCACCTGGCTCCTGGCTTCAGATCGGCATAGCTCCGGTCGTAGTGGCCATTTAGGGGGTGAACCAAAGGAAGGAAGATCTTTCTCTCTGTCTCTCTCTCACTGTCTAACTCTGTCAAATAAAAAAAAAAAGTTTCAGTCACTATGAACCTGATGGTGATTTATTCCCCTTTGCCTGTGACAGACCAGTTTATTCCTGTTTCTTGACATCTTGTTTGGTTATTGCTTTTTTTTACTCCCAAATATGCCCCAGTTTGGATGATAAATTACATTATTATCCAACTATGAAAAATAAAGTTCCTTTCTCCCTAGTATCCTAAATACTGACCTCATTTTTGTTTCATTGTAACTGCTTTGAATTGACATAAACTCATATCATAACTTGGTTGCTTATTTAAGGGGTCCATCGAAAGTGCCTAAAGAAAATTAATTTTGATTGCATATTAGAGTCTACATAAATTTGTACTCTCCACTCATATTTTCAACCCCAATACCACTTACAGATGCTCTGAAAAATTTAGTCAGATTCTTCCCTCATTGCCTTAAGCAGTTCTTTCAAATTTTGAAATTTCCTTTCAACTCCCTATCCTACAAGCTGCTGTCTCATTCTTAGGGTAAATTTGTTTTATAGGACACTAAGATAATTAAACACACATATGTCTCTATTGTCTTCTCTGCTCTTTATGAATAAGCAGTCCTTTGTCCACTCACTTTCCAATTTCTGTCACCAGAGAAAATGGTATGCCCTGTCCTATAACTGTAAATCCTTGTATATGGGCTTTGATTTCTATTAATGGTAAATCTCAAATATCTTGCATCTTCACTTGCAACCTTTGTCTCCTTATTGGTTTTTATTCTCAGAGTATACGAACAACAATGCCTATTTAATATTTTTTTAAAATGAGTTTTCCAGACTTACATTTATTTCTGTTTGATGATGTCTGTTTTCCTAAAACAAGCTTTTGAAATGATAAGCTACCTTTCATTCATTCACTTCATCACCTCCTATTTACACCTTAGCCTATCAGGTCCTTGCTCTGCCCTCATCAAAAATTCTATGGAAAGTGTTTGCCCCAGCCTGGCCTCTGCATTCTCTTTTGTAGAATCTCTCACTCTGACTTTCTAGAATCATTCTATTCTGTTTTCCCCTATATTCCAGCTTCTATTCAGGTACTTTCATTTATATTTTTTTCTGTCATCTATTTTATATCCATGCTCACCAGGCCTAACCATGACCCTGTACTTTTCCCCTTCTGTTCATTGCCCCTGTGTACCTCATCAAAACTTGTGCTGATTGCCTGAATACTTATTTTAATCACCTTCATACAGGTTATGAACCAACATTAGGAGCCATATCTATTACTGAGAGTAATAAGGTGCATCAGCAACTCAGATTTGACCTCAGTCCTTTCCAGAACACTTCTCTGCTACTCAGTGCTATTTGGCACTCATTTTGTTAAGTTTATGGCTATTAATTTAACTAGCAGAGTGTAGAAATTATTTTTATTCTGTTCCAAATAAGAATATTTTCCTTCAAAATCCTTAACTTTGATTTTTAAACCAAATCTAATTCATATATTTTTAAATAAAACTGTATGTTAACATTACAGATATAACAATCAATTTTTATGAATATAGACAGCATCGGACTTTTGGAGAATTATTTAATTTTAATGGGAAATTAGTATTAAGGCTGCAAAACTGATACTATTGGGAATAATAGTAACAGTGTGTAATTTTGTAATGAATTCAGAAATGAGTTTTAGGAAAAATAGGTGTGATCTCTGCTTTTTATTAGTGTAGAGCATATGAGAAATATCTTTTTCAGGAACCACAGGCAGTAAGATGCCCCTCTGGAGCACTAAAATGTGAAATTCCCTTATAATTGATCAAACACAGAGGTATACAAATGTCTGGAGATTTATTTTTAACACAGTGTTAGTAAACACATTAAAACGTTTTAGTATTTCAATGAATCACTGAAATCCTATCTTTCTGAATGAAGAAGAAAGGCCATAATAATGTCTGTGTGCATTAGTTTCATTGGTGTATTGGTTAGCATATATCTTAAAGAAAAAAGGCCTGGGTGCTCTAGGATTCATGTACCTCAGCCTGAGGGTTGCAGCTCTCAGAATAATTCTTTTCTGAAGTATACAAGTATCTACAGTAAATGACTTAGCATTTAGTTTAGACATTGATATGCAATGGCTGGAAAACAAAAAATTAGAATATCAGAAAACTTCTTTTCACGTGTCTTATGCCCCTTGCAAAAAAAGAGCAAGGAAGGGAAAACATTCATTTTAATTTTGAACAACTAATAAGCCTTGCTTTTTCAAGCCTTGAACTATTTTTCAAATTTTACTATAAGAGTACCTCTATTTATCTTCCCCTCTAGGCACTTGTACATTGAAAATACATAAATCTCAGAGAACTAATAAAACAACTTCAGTATGGCAAACTCAAGGAAATAGAGGTATTGTTTTGAAGACCAACACACAAAATCTCTATTGTATTTAAAATAGGAAGAGACAATGATTATTTCCTTTTAGAAAGCCTGAGTTATATGTGAAGGAGGCACCTTGCAGCTGTCACAGAAAGTTTGATTTGTCATGAATGAGACTAGGAATCAATATATTTTATAATGCCTTGGAAATTAAATCCTGACTGGGATTTAAAAAGTATCTAGGGGAATGGCCTGTGTCTTAAAGAAAGATAATACTAGACTTTGATAAGAAGCCCAGGAAATTCTTTACTAATATCCTCATCAAGAGTATTATTCTTATGCAGAATCAGATAAAAGGCCTTATTTGAAATGACCTAGATTTTTTTTTCTTACTTCTTAAAGTCTTTAATGGAAAAGAAACCATGAATACAGTTTCTATTCACTGGTTCCTCCCTGAATGCGTACAAAATCTAGGCTTGGTTGGGCCATAGCCAGAAGCCAGAAACTCAATCACTGTCTCCCAAGTGGGTGGCAGGAACTAAAGTGCTTGAGCCATCATTTGCTGTCCCCTAGGGTGTGTCTGAACAGGAAGCTGTTTTTGAAAGTGATGCCTGGGAACCGGCACTGTGGCGCAGCTGGTTAAAGCCCAGGCATGAAGCGCTAAAGCGCTGAAACACTGGCATCCCATATGGGCGCTGGTGCTAGTCCTGGCTGTTCCTCTTCCAGTCCTTCTCTCTGCTATGGCCTGGGATAGCAGTAGAAGGTGGCCCAAATCCTTGGGAGCCTGCACCACGTGGGAGACCCAGAAGAAGCTCCTGGCTCCTGGCTTCTGATCAGCTCAACTCTGGCCGTTGCGGCCATCAGGGGAGTGAACCAACGGATGGAAAACCTCTCTCTCTGTCTCTACCTCTCTCTGTAACTCTGTCTTTCAAATAAATAAAATAATTCTTTAAAAAAAAAATAAAGAAAATGATGCCTGGACTTGAACTCAGATACTCTGCTATGGGTTGCAGGCTTACCAAATGACATTGATATCGAATCGGCCCCCTAAAATATGATATTGGAATATGGTTCCCCTAAGAGTCCCCCAAAAGTCCCACCTAGGGTGCTGTGTGAAAGTGGAATATGGGGTACCGAATGATATCACCATATGCTTATTAATAACTTAATAACTTCCCAATATTAATAAGCCCGTGAGGGTTCTTGCCTAATATTCAGAGAATTCTGAATACTGGCATAGATAAACAAGGCAGCATGGTACGTTTTTAAGCTTTCATTCGGTGAGAAAGATGCATAGGAAAGTGAGGGCCCTGTCTAGAGGAGAGAGGTAAATCTGGGTTCATACCAAGTACCAGGAACCAGCCACGTGGAGGATCATCTAGTCCAGGAAGCATAGGGCAGGTGGTCCGAAGGCCATGCGCCCTGGAGGCACAGGGCCATGCAGGCCCAAAATGGCAAGAAGCCAAAGAGGAAAAAGGGTCTGGGCACACGCTGTCCCAGGCTTTTAACCCACTTTCAAAGGGGAGTGGTCAATTAACCTAATTGGCTGGTGGGCAAACAGGTGTGGCCAGGTAGGGGCATGAGATCACACAGGGGCGTGGTGAAGACATGGTCTTCAGGCTCACAAACCTGATCAATTTTATTCTATATGCCTGCCTACAACAACATCATGTCAGTGTCTTGAACTATTTCAATTCATAACACAATGAAATAAGATCACTAGTGTTCTCACTCAACAAGCAAGCAAACAGATTCAGAGATGGAAAAATATGCTCAAATTTTCATATTTAGTGAGGGCCTAGATTGGACAACTGAGTGTATGAACCCAATTTCTGGTTAGGGAGAAATCTCAAGTCATTTTTTGGTGCAAATAAAAGCAATTTTATGTAGGGTTCAAATATAGAATTTAGAGGGGGTAGATTAAAATTTACAAAAAGTAAAGATTTACTAACTTGGATAGACTGGTGGAAAATAGCATACTTTGTTTCCTGAATATGTTAGTATGATGATGGCATAGTGTATAAAACAAGGTTACATTCACAGATTTGAAGTGGATATTAGATTGGGAGGGGAGATCCTCTAGGGTAGGTAGAGGAATTTTAGATTCCTTCACAATAATATATTCCTCCTTGTGGTTGGAAAATTGGCTCCTAACTGCTTAACCACTATATTATACTGCCTCATATAATTTTAAATGGAGCACATGGCTCCAATAAACACTGAAGAACACTTAAAGACCCACTAGGGAAAATTTATTAATGAGTCGATGAATTTTTAAAAAGTTGGTGAGAGCAAAGTTTATTGATTTTGTGTGCATGAATGTTTGTGAAGCCACAGTTGCTGATTTCAAAGCAACTCCCTATAAAAGATGACAAGATTGCTGAAGGACTCTTTTGCCTCTAGTGTGTTATATAGTAGGGTGGGAGCAGTCACTTTTCTGGAGTCAGACAGATCTAGGGCTGCATCTTCGCTTTTCAGCAGCTGAACGTGCAAGTTAAGAGTTTCAATCATCTAGGGCTGTTGAAAGGATTGCTGAGCTGCTGTTCATCAAGTGCTTAGTTGAGTGTTTTGCATATGGTTGAGTATTCAATTTAAATAGTAAATAAACATTATTCTTTGATAGCTATTTCATTGTTTGTAGTATATGCTTTCTTCTGAGAATGATTTTTTCCCCAGAATAGAAATAGTCCAGATGGAATGAAAAAGTTATCAGTTTTGTGATATCAATAAAGACATTGTGACATAATGAGCGATTTGAGAATCATAATTATTTTTGCCATAAATTTATACAGCCTTTACATAAGGCTGCATGGGTGCTGACAATATTGTAACAGCTTTATTGAAGGATAATTGATATACCATAACTGCATGTATGAAAAGGGTATGATAGAGCCGGCGCCGCGGCTCACTAGGCTAATCCTCCACCTGTGGCGCCGGCACACCAGGTTCTAGTCCCTGTCGGGGCACCAGATTCTGTCCCGGTTGCCCCTCTTCCAGGCCAGCTCTCTGCTGTGGGCCGGGAGTGCAGTGGAGGATGGTCCAAGTGCTTGGGCCCTGCACCCCATGGGAGACCAGGATAAGTACCTGGCTCCTGCCATCAGATCTACGTGGTGCGCCGGCCACAGCGCGCTGGCCACGGCGGCCATTGGAGGGTGAACCAACGGCAAAGGAAGACCTTCCTCTCTGTCTCTCTCTCTCACTGTCCACTCTGCCTGTCAAAAAATAAAATAAAAAAAAAATCTAAAAAAAAAAAAAAGAAAAGGGTATGATAGGAAGTTCTGACATACCTACACACTCATGGAATTTCACAGACAGAAAAAAGTTGTACGTTCTGCAGGAATGTAGACAAGGACTACAAGCAATAATCTAATAATCATTCTCATAATTCAATTTCTGCTTTTTTACTGGTTGAACACTGTATTCCCTGGAACATCAAGCCTGTGATTATAAAGTAAGGAGGGAGGTTGGGGAAGTGAGTGGGGAGTGTCACTATGTTCCTAAATCTGTATATATGAAATACATGAAAGTTGTATAACTTAAATAAAATTTTTAAAAAACAATTCATTATAAAAGTCAAAAAGTATGTATATTAAATATTAACTTTATTTTATGCATTAAATTATAATAAGCTAGATAAATAAAAACCCCACTCATTACTCAATAAAAAAAGAAAGTATATTATCTCAAAAATTTAAGGACAAAAAGGAGAAAAAGAAAGGAGGGAGGAAAGAGGGAAGTATAATTGTGTCCTTAGAACTGTACCTCTAAATAAATAAAATCTGTTCTCTTTATATTAATTTTAAAAACTGAAGAAAATTCCCAGGTTACTTGTCGCTCCCCCTCTTCATGGAGGAATGACACTAAACCCTGCCTAGGCTTCATACCCGAGTCACGGCACCATTATGTCGCTCCCCGTCTTCGTGGAGGAACGACACAGGACCCTGCGCTGTTCTTTTGTCTGCTCGGCCCTCCCCGGGTTTGCTGCTGGTTCTTCCCGGGTTGGCTACCGTCCCTTCCACCTCCGTGGAAGGGCGGTTCCCCCTGCCACATTCCCCACTTCCGCAGGGGAGCGGCACACCGCTGGCCGGCTCTCCCGGGGGCTGCACAGGTGTTCCTTCAGATAGATGTTCCCCTTAGATGTTCCTCCTGCATGTTGTCTCTCTCCTCCTTTATAGTCCTCTTCCACCAATCCCAATTCTGCTACCCACATGCTGAGCGCGCTGCTCTCCTGCAATCAGGAGCAGGTCCTACAGTTTATTGGTTGAACTGGAGGCAGCTGTGTAGAAGCTGTTTTCCTCCTCTCCCAGCGCCATACTGTGGGGGAGCAGATGCATAGAATAAGTCTTAATTCCAGTAACTTAGTCTAGTCCGAGTTGCTCCCCACAGTTACTATTTTCAACCTTCCTCCACCCCTTGTCCTTGCCTATTCACCAAGTAGCTACTGCTCTGTTTTATTTTCTGTCATGTTACATTAATTTTAAATTTCTAATTATCTGAATGAGATACTATTCTTTTTCCCATTTTTATTTTTACTTAGCATAATTATCTTGAGATACATGATGATTTTGCATGTACCAGTACTTTGCTCCATCTATTGGTTAGTAGTATTACACTGGATGAACACATCATGATTTGTTTATTCATTCTCTTGTTGGTAAACACTTGATATGTTTCTAGTTTTTTATAATTTTATTTATATTTTACTTAATTGAGAGGGAGAGAGACAAAGTGAGCACTCACGTCTGCCTGTTCATTCCTCAAATGACTGCAACAGTGGAAAGGGCCATGAGCTTGGAACTTACTACTCAATGCATCCCCCACTGCCTGCAAGAGTAGACATAACTGGGAGCTGGCATGGGGAACAGACCTGGGGCTTCAACTTGGGCACTAGGATGTGGATACAGGCATCCCAGTGGGCACCTTAATCAGTGGGCTAATTTCTTGCTCACAGTTTTTTCTTATCTCTAACAAAAGAAGCTGCTGTAAACATTTGTGTACAAGTCTGTGTGGGCATATACTTAAATTTTTCTTGGTAAATACCAATGAGTGGCCTGCCTATATCCTAGAGTAGGTATGTGTTTAGCTTTTGAAGAAACAGTCAATTTTTTAATGGTTTCACCTTGTATTTCTACCAGCAGTGCATGGAAGTTTCAGTTCTTTCATGTAGCTTCCCAATACATGATATGGTCACTTTGTGCATGTGTTTCTTTAACAATTTTTATGATATATATACATGGCCATTTACAAACATAATTAGTACTTTTTTATCCTTTGTTCTATGTTTACATTTTAATCTATTTAATTTCACTTTCAGTGGTATAATTAATTTCATTAACTTTTTTTAATTTACTAACAGAGAACAGATTTTTAGTATTTCATAGATGTAATTCTAAGAATACAACTATACTTGTGTCCCTTTTCCCTTCCTCACACCCCATTCCTTCTTTACTTTCTTTTTTCTTTAATTTTGCAATCATTTTTTTTTTTTTTTTGACAAGCAGAGTGGACAGTGAGAGAGAGAGAGACAGAGAGAAAGGTCTTCCTTTGCCGTTGGTTCACCCTCCAATGGCCACCGCGGCCGGCACGCTGCGGCAGGTGCACCGCGCTGATCTGATGGCAGGAGCCAGGTACTTCTCCTGGTCTCCCATGGGGTGCAGGGCCCAAGTACTTGGGCCATCCTCCACTGCACTCCCTGGCCACAGCAGAGAGCTGGCCTGGAAGCAGGGCAACCAGGACAGAATCCAGCACCCTAACTGGGACTAGAACCTGGTGTGGCGGCGCCGCAAGGCGGAGGATTAGCCTAGTGAGCCGCGGTGCCGGCCAGCAATCATTTTTTATTTCATATATACGGTTATAAGAGGATAATGAAACTCCCCACTATACCCTCTTCCCTTAGTCATTCAAACTCTCCCTTCTCCCTCTTTTTTTATTTTTCTTTTAATTTTTACAATGACATACTTTAGATCTTCTAACCTGTGGTGTGTAATGATATCTCTTTGTAGTTTATTTAACCTTTCCTAATAAATAATGGCATTGAATATCATATAATATGCTTATTTTCTATACTTTATATGATTGCTTTTTTTTTTTTTTGACAGGTAGAGTTATGGACAGTGAGAGAGAGACAGAAAGGTCTTCCTTCCATTGGTTCACTCCCCAAATGGCTGCCACAGCTGGCGCTGAGCCAATCCGAAGCCAGGAGCCAGGAGTCTCTTCCTGGTCTCCCATGTGGGTGCAGGGGCCCAAGGACTTGGGCCATCTTCTGCTTTCCCAGGCCACAGCAGAGAGCTGGATTGGAAGAGGAGCAACTGGGACTAGAACTGGCGCCCATATGGGATGCCGGTGCCGCAGGCAGAGGATTAACAAGCAAACCATGGTGCCGGCCCATCATTGGTTTTTTTTTGAAGTATTTATTTATGTATTTGAAAGTCAGTTACAGAGAGAAGGAGAGGCAGAGATCTTCCATCTACTGGTTCACTTCCCAAATGGCTGCAAGAGTCAGGACTGGGCCAGGCTGAAGCCAGGATCCTCTTCATGAGCTTTGTGGGTGGCAAGGGCCCAAGCACTTGGTTCATCTTCTCCTGCTTTTTGAAAGCCATTAGCAGGGAGCTGGATTGGAAGTGGAGCAGCAGAGTCAGGAAGTGGTGCCCATATGGGGTGCTTTGGCGGCTGCATTGCAGGCAGTAGCTTTACCCACCAATACAATGCCAGTCCCACTTTGGTTAAATAGTCAAAATTTGAATCATTAAAAAAACTGATGTTTCGATATTATTGATATTCATTATCTTTTTTTTTTTTTGACAGGCAGAGTGGACAGTGAGAGAGAAAGACAGAGAGAAAGGTCTTCCTTTTGCCGTTGGTTCACCCTCCAATGGCCACCGCACCGGCCCGCTGCGGCAGGCGCACCGTGCTGATCCGAAGGCAGGAGCCAGGTGTTTCTACTGGTTTCCCATGTGGGTGCAGGGCCCAAGCACTTGGGCCATCCTCCACTGCACTCCCTGGCCATAGCAGAGAGCTGGTCTGGAAGAGGGGCAACCGAGACAGAATCCGGCGCCCCGACCAGGACTAGAACCCGGTGTGCCGGCGCTGCAAGGCGGAAGATTAGCCTATTGAGCCACGGCACCGGCCGATATTCATTATCTTTATATATCTTGGGTACATATTCTTTAACATGGACATGATTTATAAACTTTATTAGCTTTTCTTTTCATTCTTGCAACATTGGGTATTGGAGGGAAAAAACAATTTTGCTAACTTACAATTTATTAACTTTGTCTTTTATAACTTCTGCAACTTCTTTATACCCATTACACTTAGCATGGAGCAGCACCCCTTTGGTACGCAAGCTCAGTTCACCACTAGTGACATTGCTAGTAAATGCACTATAGCCACTTAACACAGGTTATCAGGCTTCACCCAGGCTTTTTGTACCACCAGTTTAAGACCCTCATTGCTCACTGTCTACTGTGTCATGGATTTCTAAAATCCAATTTTAGAGTTTGTTTCATTGGATCATTCCTTGTATTATGCACCTTAATGTTAATGGACTGTCTGGGAAACAGACACTGAAACAGAGATTGCATCCAGGAAATGTGTTGGGGAATGTTCTTAGAAAGGCACCAAGAGAGGATGAAAGAACGCTGCACAGAGGGAATTTTACTATTATACAGCAACAAAAAAGGTCTCAGTCTAACTCAGGGGAGCTCTGAAACTAGACATATCCTCCTAGTTGTTCCAAATTGCTGCACGAATCAGATAATGGTCAACTTATTTCAAGTAAGAATAAATGAGATCTACATTAAAATAATGTATTTTCATGATTGCTAACTATATTTTGCAGACCAAAAAAATAATAAATTAGTGAAGAGTAACATTATCTTATATAAATTTATTTAATTCCTGAACTGGAAGAGAGCTGGATTCAATGCCTATGACATGGAAATGTCCTATGACAGGAAATGCCACGTAGCTTCTCAAATATTCCACTGTAAACTTGTGAGAGAATAGAAATAAAAGAACAAGTAGCATTGTAGTCGTATTATGAAAATGTTTTGGGTTTGGAGACATCAGGCTGTTCCTAGTTCATGCTTTGAGAATTGTTGCATCAGAACTCTGCTGTTGAGTGCAGCTGTTATTTTTTAAAAAAGGATTTCATTAGTCTTTCTCTTCTGAACCTTGCAGCTGGTTGGGTTAATGGACTCATGTAAATCATTAAGGATGTTTCCAAACATTCTGAGCCTACTCTCCATTTAGAGTACTCTATTTATTCTACTCTCCAAGTAGAATAGTATGTTTTTATCTCCCTTTAAAGTTAAATCTGGAGGCCGGCGCCATGGCTCAATAGGCTAATCCTCCACCTTGCAGCGCCGGCACACTGGGTTCTAGTCCCGGTTGGTCGGGTGCCGGATTCTGTTCCGGTTGCCCCTCTTCCAGGCCAGCTCTCTGCTGTGGCACGGGAAGGCAGTGGAGGATGGCCCAAGTGCTCGGGCCCTGCACCTGCCTGGGAGACCAGTAGAAGCACCTGGCTCCTGGCTTCGGATCAGCGTGGTGTGCCAGCCGCGGCGGCCATTGGAGGGTGAACCAACGGCAAAAAGGAAGGCCTCTCTCTCTCTCACTGTCCACTCTGTCAAAAAAAAAAAAAAGAAAGAAAGTTAAATCTGGATGTATTATTTCCTTTACATAAAAAAAAAAAAAAAATCAGGTCTGTGTGGTATAGCCTGCTTTCCAGGGAAGCTTAGGAGATAGTATGACATTTTCTGTCTTCTTTTTCCTGCTATGAATCTCCAAGTTTTGATGATTTTTCTAATGTACATTGGATGTGTACTGTGAACGATAAGCAAATCTGTTGCTTTAAGTGATTGAAATTGTGTAGATTTTTATGCTGCAATAATGTGTGTGTGTTTGCACATGTGTGTATCCGTGGCATTCTCTCTCTTTACTTTCTGGCATGTGAAGGCATACTTAGACATCATGCCAAAGTTTTAGATTAGGACACAGTAGGACTTGAATCCAAGCCAGAGGTACCTCTGATTTTGATCTTATGTGCTTTCACTTGTGCAGCATTTAGGAGGTTGTGTTTCAATTATTATTCGGGTTTGTGTGGGGAAATTAGTTACACGAAGCAATTCAAAGATGGTGCTGAAAGGAAGTAAGGTGGGCGGAATCCAAAGTTGTTTACCACTAAAACTAATTGGCTACGCAACATCAGTTGAAGTGGCAACAACTGATATCAAGTGTATAGACATATGGCCAGTCCTATGAAAATTGCCCCATAAAATGACCCTTTAAGTGATTGGTTGGTCTTTATGCCCTGCCCCAATGACTCTGCAGTGTTGTGCTATAAAAGGGTCTGTTACAGGTGAAATAAACGAGTTCTTGCTAGACTTGACTCCCCGCTGCATCTGATTGTCTCCGGGATCAGGAGTCTGGGGAACGGGCAAGCGGTGCACTTACCTTTCCTGGGACCCAGTCCATCCTTGTACGGGTGGACTAAGACCCTGCAGCTTTGTATTCCTTGACAATGATTTTTTTTGTGGAAAGTCACAGAACAAGGATTTTCCATTCCATGTATGTTTAGGTAATATCATCTAAAAGCTTCAAAATCTAAACATGACTTCAGGACCTTTAGTATGTATCCACAAAGGAGAATTGTGTGATCTACTAATACATGAACACTCTGTATTATTACATATTATATTTTCCTTTTTTTAGATTTTGTTTATTTATTTGAGAGGTAGAGTTACACACAGTGAGAGGGAGAGACAAAGAGAAAGGTCTTCCATTGGTTCACTCCCCAAATGGCTGCAATGGCTGGATCTGCGCCAATCTGAAGTCAGGAGTCAGATGCTTCTTCCCAGTCTCCCACATGGGTGCAGGGGTTCAAAGACTTGGGTTATCTTCTACTGCTTTCCCAGGCCACAGCACAGAGCTGGATTGGAAGAGGAGCAGCCGAGACTATAACCGGCTTCCATATGGGATGCCAGCGCCGCAGGTGGAGGATTAACCTACTGCACCATGGCGCTGGCCCCATACATATTATATTTTCAGTAGGTATATTTTATATGTGACTATGTTAGGATTAAAAAAGAGGTAGCAAGTTTTTCAGAATTTAATGAGCAAAAATGTTGAGGAAAACCATCTTATAAGAGATTTAAAGATAAATTACCAAACCTTTTAATCATTAGAAATGTAAATCAATATTAGTAGGTAGTAATTCTCTTACTGGTACCATTCTGTTTCAGCTTTCAAAATGGAAAACATAGGCTGGTGCTGCAGCTCAATAGGCTAATCCTCCACCTGCGCCGACACACCGGGTTCTAGTCCCGGTCGGGGTGCCGGATTCTGTCCCGATTGCTCCTCTTCCAGTCCAGCTCTCTGCTGTGGCCCTGGAGTGCAGTGGAGGATGGTCCAAGTGCTTGGGCCCTGCACCCGCATGGGAGACCAGGAGAAGCACCTGGCTCCTGGCTTCGGATCTGTGCAGTGCACCGGCCTCAGTGCGTCGGCCGCAGCAGCCATTGGAGGGTGAACCAATGGTAAGGGAAGACCTTTCTCTCTGTCTCTCTCTCTCTCTCTCTGTCCACTCTGCCTATCAAAAAAAAAAAAAAAAAAGAACATAGTGATGAATAAACTGAGTCTACTTTTAAGAATTTGTGTGTATGTGTGTGTGTGTGTGTGTAAAAAAGGGAGCGAGAAATGCAATACTGTAAACAAATTATTATGGATATGACTTAATGTTCAAAGATCAATAAACAAATTGTAAGAACCAGGTACTCCAAGTACTTGTATTATGTAAAGTAATATATATGCTTCTTTTGATAAAATACAGTGAAAATGAAAAGTAAACAATGCACTGTGTTTTTTATTTTTTTATAATCTTATTCATTTATTTATTATTTACTTACATGGAAAACAGACACACAGAGAGATGATCCATCCACTGATTCACTCCCCAAATAACTGTAATACTAAGGGTTGAGCAAGAGTAAGGCCAGGGGCTTAAAATTTATACCAGGTTTTGCACAACATTGGCAAGGACCCAAGTATTAGAACCATATTCTGCCACTTCCTAGGGTGTGCATTAGCAGGAAGCTAAAATAAGACAACAAGCCTGGACCCAAATATAGACATTCTCTTTCAAGATTCAGGTATTCTAAGTGGCATCTTAATTCTATACTAAAGACTTGCCCCAATAAATTGTTATTAAGAATGATCATCACACCACACTGTGCAACAGAACATCAGATAGTCGTCCTCCTATCTCATCATAACTTTGTACTCTTACTTCAAAATAGTTAAAAGGATATTTTAAATATCTCGTTGTGAAAAAAAACTTAAATATTTGTGGTAATGGATATGCTACTTAGTCATATATGATCATTCTACAATATGTACTGGTATCAAAACATCAGTTTGCACTCCATAAATATAAACAATTATGGTAGGCAAAAAAACTATAAAAAATAAATATTATGAAATAGTTTAGTTCTCAGTAGCTCATCAGTGATCTCATGGTTATATAAAAGAAAGAAAAGTATTAGTTGAACAATTAAAAAACCTAAAGTAGTTTTTAATTTGCAGGAAAATATTCAAGACTGAATTTCCAAAGCTTCACCTGATTGGCATGGTGAGTTTGTGTATAAAATTCTCTCTCACCTCAGGATTCCAGGAGAATCATATAAAAAGTTTATGCTGCTACTTGAAGTGTGAGTGACCACTATCTGACATATCCTGAAAAGGATGAAATCTAAAGCCAGCATTTAAGAAGCCATTTCAAATAGTAAAATAAAGAGATCTGTCTGTGAGTACCTTTGCTTTCAAGTGAAATGCAGTGCAAAGTCGCATGCACAGAGAACATGGGTTTAAAGTGTCTCCTGAGAAGACAGCTGGATCAAATCACCTTGAGTGCGATTCTGCCCAAGGGGACAATACAAAGGACAGGTGAATCCCCAGAGGTGATTTCAGAAATCTGGTGTAGAGTTGCAGAATAAGTCAGAGGACACATGGTTTGTTAAAAACAACTGCAACCCATGAATAGGTGGAAAGGTCACCTCCTCTTCCAAGAGTAGTTAGAATTAAGCCACAGGATCCTTAATACTCAGGAATCCAAAGATGTATTACATATCTAGAATTCAAATAAACTTTATGGCTGTTGACTTCTGTCTTCTCTCACCGTTGCTCCAGCCCTGGAAGGGCCAGTAGTTCAGTCAAAATGCAGATTGAAGACACGAGGGAGCAGGGTGGAGAGCACCTTTGCCACCTGCAGACTTGAAAGACTAAAGAGGACTGGAACTGGGACCAGACAATTGTTGTGTTGGGCAACACACAACTCTGCAGCTTGGTACTATTACTTGACTGGACTTTTTTTTAATTTTGCTTTTAATGTGATGTATTTACTGTAATCTAACTGAAAGGCAAAGAGAGAGAGAAAGAGAGAAATAGAAAGAGAGGAGGAGAGGAGAGGAGAGGAGAGGAGAGGAGAGGAGAGGGGAGGGGAGGGGAGGGGAGGGGAGGAGAGGAGAGGAGGGGAGAGGAGGGGAGAGGAGGGGAGGGGAGAGGAGAGGAGGGGAGGGCAGGGGAGGGGAGGGGAGGGGAGGAGAGGGGAGAGGAGGAGAGAGGAGGGGAGGGGAGGGGAGGGGAGTGGAGGGGAGAGGAAGGGAGGGGAGAGGAGGGGAGGGGAGGGGAGAGGAGGAGAGAGGAGGGGAGGGGAGGGGAGGGGAGTGGAGGGGAGAGGAAGGGAGGGGAGAGGAGGGGAGGGGAGGGGAGGGGAGAGGAGGGGAAGGGAGGGGAGGGGAGAAGAGTGGAGAGGAGGGGAGGGGAGAGGAGGGGAGGGGAGGGGAGAGGAGGAGAGGGGAGAGGAGGGGAGGGGAGGGGAGGGGAGAGGAGGGGAAGGGAGGGGAGGGGAGGGGAGAAGAGTGGAGAGGAGAAGAGTGGAGGGGAGGGGAGGGGAGAGGAGGGGAGGGGAGGGGAGAGGAGGGGAGGGGAGGGGAGGGGAGGAGGGGAGAGGAGGGGAGGGGAGGGGAGGGAGGGGAGGGGGGAGAGGAAGGGAGGGGAGAGGAGGGGAGGGGAGGGGAGGGGAGAGGAGGGGAAGGGAGGGGAGGGGAGAAGAGTGGAGAGGAGGGGAGGGGAGAGGAGGGGAGGGGAGGGGAGAGGAGGAGAGGGGAGAGGAGGGAGGGGAGGGGAGAGGAGAGGAGGAGAGGGGAGAGGAGGGGAGGGGAGAGGAGGGGAGGGGAGGGGAGGGGAGGGGGAGGGGGGGAGAGGAGGGGAGGGGAGTGAGTGGTGGAGGGGGAGAGGAGGGAGGGGAGGAGAGAGGAGGGGGAGGGGAGGGGAGAGGAGAGGAGGAGAGGGGAGAGGAGGGGAGGGGAGGAGGGGAGGGAGGGGAGGGAGGGGAGGGGAGGGGAGAGGAGGGGAGGGGAGAGGAGTGGTGGAGGGGAGAGGAGGGGAGGGGAGGAGAGAGGAGGGAGAGGGGAGGGGAGAGGAGGGGAGGGGAGGGGAGGGAGGGAGAGGAGGGGAGGGGAGAGGAGAGGGAGGGGAGGGGAGGGGAGGGGAGGAGAGGGGAGAGGAGGGGAGGGGAGAGGAGGGGAGGAGAGTGGAGAGGGGAGGGGAGGAGGAGAGGGGAGGGGAGAGGAAGGGAGGGGAGGGGGGGAGAGGAAGGGAGGGGAGGGGAGGAGGGGAAGAGGGAGAGAGAGGGGAGGGGAGGGGAGGGGGAGGGGAGGGGAGGGAGGGGAGGAGGGAGGGGAGGGAGGAGAGAGGAGAGGAGGGAGGGAAGGGGAAGGGATGGGAGGGGAGGGGAGGGAGGAGAGAGGGAGAGGAGAGGAGAGGAGGGAAGGTTAAGGGAGGGGAGGGGAGGGGAGGGGAGGGGAGGGGAGAGGAGGGGAGGGGAGGAGAGGAGGGGAGGGGAGGGGAGGGGAGGGAGAGAGGAGAAGAGATGAGAGGAGAGGAGAGGAGGGGAGTGGAGGGGAGGGGAGAGGGAGGGGAGGGGAGGGAGAGGAGGGCGAGGGGAGGGGAGGGGAGGGGAGGGGAGGGGGGGGAGGGGAGAGGAGAAGAGATGAGAGGAGTGGAGGGGAGGGGAGAGGAGGGGAGGGGAGGGGAGAGGAGAAGAGAGGAGAGGAGAGGAGAGATTTTCTACCTGCTCGTTCACTCCTCAAATAACTGCAACTGCCAGGGCTGAGCAAGGCAGAAACCAGGAACCCAAAACCCAATCTAGATGTCTCACATGAATGGCAGCAGCCAAATTGATTGAACCATCATCTGCTGCCTCTAAGAATTCATTATTATGAAATTGGATTGGAAGTTGAGTAGCTGGGACTTGATAAAGGATGTAGGCATCCCAAGCAGCACCTTAAATTGTTGTACCAAAATGATGACCCTTTGACTGGATATTTTTCCATCAATACAGAAGAAAGAAGTCCGTTTACTTATTAAAACTGACAAATGCCTGAGATTCCTTCAAGTGATGGGGAATGATGGACACAGAGAGAGGATTTGCAATATTGAAAAGAAAACTGATAATTTATCTGACTCAGATAAGCAAGGTAAATAAAATATCGTGTGTCTTAATAAGTTGATGGAAAAATTTTCATTTAAAAACAATGAAATAACTAAATTCATTCCAAGCTAAGAAAGAACTTCAATGTTTTCTGTGACTTTCAACATCATTAGCAAAAGTTTCAGACATTCCCTTACTACTTTCTACTAGAAAATTTTCATTTTTATTTTTGAGCATACTTAGAATTTATTGACCTCTAAGCACATAAATATTTGTGGTAGCAATATTTCATATTTGTAATTCAATTCAATTTACTATCACTTTAACTGTGCTAAAAATACTGCATTTTATAATTACTTTTAAGATGTCTTCAAAGTTTAAGGGAATTCAACCTTGGCATATTTTATGTTCCTTATGAAAATTTTAGTGTAAACTTTTCTATTTTCCACTGTGGGGTAAAATATTTTTATTCTGCTACTCTGTGTTATATATTTGGGCTTTTTATTACCTGAATTCCTTCCTTGATATCCTATAATTGGCATCATTTAGTTACTATGAAAAAGGTAGAGACATCTAATAGAAAATTGTAAGAATATGCAATGAATAGAAATCAGCCTGTAATATAAAGAACTTTTGTCTTTTTCTACAACATTAGATGTGCCTTCTAAAAGTTGGGCATTATTCCAGCATTAAAGCAATCCAGAAACCTGTATATAAACCCAAAGAACCTTTTCTCCTCTCCAAATACTGCCCTTACCAAAAAATGCTATATTCGCGTTCTACCCCATTTAGTTTTCCTGTGGACGTTTTGAATTAGCATAGGGAATTAGTAAGGATACAAGTGAAGCCATCCTGTTTTTTATCTTCATTGGCATTAATAAATCCTGTTGTGTGTAAATGAGCTTAAAAATCTCTATGCAATTAGGTTTCCATTTTACCTTGAAGGTTTTAGTGCAGATTGTTAGCTAATCAAGCTGGGAAATTGAATAGAGTATACACAAAATTGTTTATGAGTAATATTATAAGCAAGCAGGACAGATAGCACTGTACTTGCTTTACAGCCATAATAAAGCAAGCAGTGGTATCAGGATTGCACCATTTAGGTGTAATTGTACAAATTGCTACCTAATCAGATGAGAAACACAGTACTTGGAGAATAATATTCTTTCTATATGCCATTACCTTTGCTTAGTTAGCTATAAGTGTAAAGGGCTTTTAAACTTCAACACAAAGAGACTATGAATAAAAATAGATTTTTAAAAACATTTTGGTATGACCATGAATTGCTTAACGATGAGGATACATTCTGGGAAATGCGTCATTAGCTAAGTTCATCACTGTGTGGATTTCACAGAAAGTACTTAGACAATCCCAGTTGGTATAGCCTACTATACACTTAAACTATGATTTAGCCTATTGCTACTAAGCTACAAATGTGTGCAGCATATTACTATATTGAATACTGTACGTAATTATATAACAGTGGCAAATATTTGAGCATCTAAACATATCCATCACAGAAATGGTAAGAAAAAAAGTGAAACAAAATGTAACAAATGGTACTCCTTTAGAGAGAAATAATCATGAATGGAGCTATCAGTTCTGGGAATTCCTCTAGGTCAATGAATGAATGGTGAATCAGAATGCCTCAGACATTATTATGTATGACTATAGAGTTTATAAGTACTGTACATTTGCCCTATACTAAAATAAATATTTATTTGTTTAATTTATTTATAATGTAGAGTGAGAGAGACAGAGGCAGAGAGACATAACTTCCAGCCATTGGTTCACTCTCCAAATGCCTGGAGCAGTGAAGCCTGGGGCAGACTGAAGTCACGAGTCAGGAAATCCATCATGGTCTACTTTAGGGACCCAAGCACTTGAGCCATCTTCTGCTGCTTTCCCAGATTCATTGAATGGGAGCTGGATTGAAAGCAAAACAGTCAGGACTCTACCTACTGCTCCATCATGAGATGTCAGTGTTACAAGTGGTGACTTAACCAGCTGTGCCACAGTGCTGTCCCCAGGCTGCACTAAACTGTTAAAACATATTTCTCTTCTTCAATTATAAATTCACTTTAACTTACTTAAGTTTTTTTACTTATTAAATTAATTTCTAAACACTGGGCTCCTGCAGAACATTTGGTTTAAATCACACTATCTAAAGCAATATAAAAACAATTTCCTTTTACATATTCCTATTCTATAAACTTTCCTGCATTTCACTTGATGGTTTTTATGTTTCAATTTTATAGTTAAATTTTCTTGCTTCAAAATAGTTTTGTTAAAAACTAATAGAAGAACATATAAATATAAGCCTAGTTGTACACAGGGTCAGGATCATCAGTACCACCGTCTTCTATCTCCACATCTTGTGTGACCAGCAGGTCTTCAGGGGCGAAAACTATCCTCTGCTATGCTATTGATGCCCAATCTTGACACCTTCTGTAGGACAAGCCTGACATTCTTCTCAAAGGGGTGTCTTTTCAGAAACATATCCACTGTGATTTTTTTTTTCTTCTTTTTTCATTGTAGGTTGGCTTGTAACCAGAAATACACCATGGAAATTTCTCTGTATTAATGGAAATTTTTGATGTTGGGGTCCATGTTTGCAAACTTTTTAAAGAGCTTATTGAGGTACGCAAGTCTTATGCTAAACTCTTTTCTTTAAATTTCCTTAGGGATTCTTGATTTGTTTTCTCCTGAGGTTTTCTTTTCTCTTTGTAAATCAGCTGCCTCAAGTATTTCATTAGAGTGAAAAGCTAATATACCAGATTAAAGTTGTTTGCCATTTAGCTACAACCGCTCATCTTTGGTAAATCCTTTGAAGTCACAGACAAACCCATAAAGTTTCTGCTTCCAGATGCCATTCCTACATTACTTGGTGACATCAAGGCAAGCACAAGCTTGATTCTTGATGCAACCAAATATGCAGAATTGCACCCTATCTTCTTAGTTTCTTCCTCGGTTGCAGCAATAGTCTAGGCAAAAGTCTTTCTCCAATGAGTGTCCTTAGAAGTTGTACTATTGGTTGTTTCAAAGAGATATGGTTTCAAGGGAGAAAGATCACTTGGATATTGGGTGCAGATTACGGATGTGCAGGGCTTATGTGACACAAACAAAATATTTCAAGGTTTGCTCTTCTCTGCACAGCTCTTCTCTGTTTAACTGGCATAGTAATTTGCTGGGGGTGCAGGAAGGTATCTTGAAAAATGAGCTGAGTCAGGCATGATTGCTCCTGCATACACATAAATTTAATCTTACACTAAGAGTTTAACAAATGTATGAAAAAAATTGTTCATCAAAAATCGAGGCATCAGCTGTTCAAAGACATTGCATCACAAAGTGTCAATTTCACTTTTGTAGATTACCTTTTAGGTACTATGTTAGTTATCACAGATCAGGGAGAACATATGGTATTTGTTTGCGATTAAATTACTACACAAAGTGTAGTATTTTTTTTTTTTTACTGCTAAGTAGTATTCCATACTGTACATACACCATGCTTTCTTTATTCAGTCCTCAGTTGATGGACATCTGGGTTGATTCCATATCTTAGCTATAGAGAATCGAGCTGCAATAAACAAGAGGGTACAGATGACACTTTCATGTGCTGATGTAATTTCCTTTGGGTAAATTTCCAGGAGTGGGATGGCTGGTTCATATGGTAGATCTGTATTCAGATTTTTGTGGTATTTCATTACTGTGTTCCACAGTGACTGTACCAGTTTAAATTCCCACCAACAGTAGATTCACATACTTTTTCCCCCCACATCCTTGCTGGCCTTTGTTGTTTGTTGTTTTCTGTATGTAAGCCATTCTAACTGGGGTGAGGTGAAAACCCATTGTGGTTTTGACTTCATCTCCATGATGGCTAGTAATCCTGAGCATTTTTTTCATGTGTCTTTTGGTCATTTGCATTTCATATTTTGAAAAATTCTTAAGTCCTTTTCCCATGTCTTGACTGGATTGTTTGCTTTGTTGTTGTTGAGCTCTTTATAGATTAAGGATGCTAATCCTTTATCAATTGCATAGATTGCAAATATTTTATCCCATTCTGTCAGTTGCCTTTTCACATCCCTGAGTGTTTTTTGCAATACAGAAGCTTCTAATTTGATGTAATCCCATTTTTCAATTTTGGCTTTGATTGACTGTGCTTCTGTAGTTTTTTTGTAAGATATCTCTGATTATGCCAAAGTCTTTAAGGGTTTCCCCAATGTTCTCTAATAATTTCATGATATCAGGTCATAGATTTAGGTCTTTGTCAATTTTGAGTGAATTTTTGTGTGAAGTGTAAGGTAGGGTTCTTTGCTTCATACTTCTGCATGTGGAGATCCAATTTTCCCAGCACCATTTGTTGAAGAGACTGTTCTTGATCCACAGAATGATTTTAGTTTTCTTGTCAAAGATAAGTTGGTTATAGACGCATGGATTGATTTCTGGAGTTTATATTCTGTTTCATTGGTCTACTCAGCAGTTTATTTGCCAGCATCAGGTTGTTATGCTTATAACTGCCCTGTATTATGTCTTGAAATCTGGTATTGTGATACCTCCAGTGTTATTTTTGTTGTGTAAGATTTCTTTATCTATTCAGGATCTCCTTGCCTCCATATGAATTTCAGCATCGTATTTTCTAAATGTGAGAAGAATATCTTTGGTATTTTGATTGTGATCACATTTAAAAGGTAAATTTCTGTTGGTAGTTTGGAAATTTTTAAGATATTGATTCTTCCAATCCATGAACATGGAAGATTTTTCCATTCTTTGTGTCTTCATTTATTCCTTTCTTTAATGTTTTGTAATATTTGATTACATGTATTCCAAGTTGTTTAATTATTTTGTGACTATTATGAATGGGACTTATTTTAGAGGTTCTTTCCAGCCATGGCATTAACTATATACAAAGGCTATTGAATTTTGTGTGCTAATTTTATATCTTGCCACTTTACTAAACTATTTTATGAGTTCAAATAGGATCTTAGCGTTTATTTTGGATTACCAATATATAGATTCATATCATCTGCAAATGGGGAAAGTTTGACTTCCTCATTCCTAATTTGTATGGCTTTAAATTCTTTTTGGTTCTCAATGGCTCTGGTTAAAACTTCAAGGACTATATTGAATAGCAATGATAAAAGTGCACATCTTTGTTTGGTTCCAGATCTCATTGGGAATGCTTTCAACTTTTCCCCATTCAATAAGATGCTGGTTGTGGGTTTGTCATAAATTGCCTGATTGTGTTAAGGAATGTTTCTTCTATACCCAATTTGCTTAAGGTTTTCATTATGAAAGGGTGTTATATTTTATCAAATGTTTTATCTGCATCTATTGAGATAATCATATGGTTTTTGTTATGCAGTTTGTAATGTGATGTATCACATTATATTGACTGTGAATGTTGAACCATCCCTGCATACCAGGGATAAATCCCACTTGGTCCAGGTGAATGATCTTTTTGATGTGTTGTTGGATTTGATTGGCTAGAATTTTGTTGTGGATTTCTGAATCTATCTTCATCAGAGAAAATGGTCTGTAGTTTTCTTTCTCTGTTGCATCTTTTCTGGGTTTAGGAATTAAGGTGTTACTGGCTTCTTAGAACTTGGGAGAATTCCCTTCCTCTCAATTGTTTTGAAAAGCTTGAGAATTGGAGTTAGTTCTTACATGCCTGGTAGAATTCAACAGTGAAACCATTTGATCCTGGACTGTTCTTTGTTGGGAGGGTCTTTATTACTGATTCAATTTCCAGCTTGGCTATTATTCTGTTTATGTTTTCTATATTTTCATTAATCAATTTTGGTAGGTCATATGTGCCAAGGATTCTATCCATTTCTTCTAGGTTTCTTGATTTGTTGGCATACAGCTCTTTGTAGTATGCTCTGATGACTGATGATTCTTTTTACTTCTGTGGTATCTCTTTTTACATTTCCTTTGCATCTCTGATTTTTACTGATTTGAGTCTTCTTTGTTGTTGTTGTTGTTGTTGTTAGTTGGGCCAATGGTGTCCTGTAATTGGGTGCATATGTTTATTCTACTCAAATATTCCTGTTGAATTGATCCCTTAATCATTACATAGTGCCCTCCTTTAACACTTTTAATAGTTTTGTATTAAATTCTAGTTTGTTTGATATTAGGATACCTACAACATCTCTTTTTTTAATTTCCATTAGCATGGAATGTCTATTTCCATCCTTTTACTTTAAGACTATGGATATCTCTATTGGTGAGATGTGTTTCTTGTAGGCAGCAAAAAGAAGGGTCTTATTTTTTAAGATTTTTTATTTAATTATTTGAAAGTCAGAGTTACACGGAGAGAAGGAGAGGCAGAGAGAGAGAGAGAGAAAAAGAGAGAGAGAGAGAGAGAGAGAGAGAGAGAGATCTTCCATCTGCTGATTCACTCTCTAATAGGCTGCAGTGGCCAGAGCTGCACCATGCGGAAGCCAGGAGCCAGGAGCTTCTTCCGGGTCTCTCATGTGGGTGCAGGGGCCCAAGTTCTTGGGCCATCTTCCACTGCCTTCCCAGGCCACAGCAGAGAGCTGGACCAGAAGTAGAGCAGCTGGGACTCGAACTGGCACCCACATGGGATGCTGGCACTGTAGGCAGGTACCCTACCCACTATGCCACAGCACCAGCCCTGAAGGGTCTTATTTTTTAATCCATTTTGCCAAGTCTGTATCTTTTAACTGGAGAGTTGAGGCTATTTACATTTTAGATAATTATTGGTTAGTAATCATTTGGCCCTGCCATTTTCCCATAAATATTCTTATTAACTTTGGTTTCCTTTTTCTTTTACTGGGAGATTTTCTGCATTTACATGCTTTCATAGTGATGACTAAATCAGGAAAGCATGCCTTTAACAATAACACAATAGCTAAATTATCCAAACACCTTCAATATCTATGAACTTTTTTATTGATACAATTCAGTAAATGTGATGAAAATGTTAGAGACAAACATGTTTCAATTAAGATGTGAAACACTTTGTATTTGGGTTGTATATAAACTCTAAAAATAAAATTTGAAAATCTATGTTTGAGTCAGTGCTTCATTCAAAGGGCACATTTAAGTCATTAAAAATTCCCATGCTTAATCACTGATACCCTGTTGTTCACACAGTGCTGCCATACTTCAAATCTAAAGTTTTAAGAGTAAATAGCTTTTGAGCCATTTCCCTTTTAAATTCATATGCATATTTAAGTGCATTTTAAGTCACCTAATATTATTGCTGTATCTGCTAAGCACTTTAAGAATGCCCACTAATATTCCTTTTGCATTTTTCTACCTAGGTTCTCATTACTGAAAAGGGGCCTGAGGTCAAGACACCGGAGCAAATCACCCAAATAAAGTCATATCAAATTTGTAACTTTCTATACCATATGCCTGATCTGGTTATATAGTTTTATCTTTAATTATTTCTTTCTAATTTATTATTTAACTATAGGATAACTACAGATATTCTGTTTTATCCTCTTCCATGCATCACTCTGTCTCTCCTGTTCCCAATTTAAATGTTAATAATGGCGAGGGAAATGAAAGATCCTCCTAGGAATAATATTTTTAATTGTAGACCCATATTGGTTGCAAACTTCAGTTTGTCGCTTTATGAAAGGGACTCATTGTTGCCTTGCAAGCCTCTGTCCACATTTCTAACTTCTTTTGTGATGTCAAAATTATTTTACTACTGTCCTTTTATTCTTGAGTGCTGTAGGAACATGATGAGACCAGAATCTACCAATTAAAAGGCTCCAAAGTAATTCTGAAAACTGTTAGATTGGCTGTAACAAATGTCTAGCTGAAATTCAGCTTCTCTCTTGTTCTACTTACTCCAGAATCTTGGAGGAAAGACCACCACTAGCAATATGATTTCTCAATCTGAATTGAAGGAAAAAATTAGAACTCTGCATAACTAATTAACGTGGACTTTGATTACACTTAGTTCTACATATCTGAAAGATCTGAGTAATTTTCCAAATGAAGTGAGTTAAAAATAACTCATGGATCTCTATGTTAGAAAATATAACATTTAAGTATGTATGTCAATTGAGGAAAATGCAAGTATAAACTTTAAAAATTATCTTGGTGTCTATACAATGACTGTGGAATAAGAGGGTTAAAAAATATCTGTGTTTTTGAGGAAGTCTATACTTCTAAAAACAATGTACTCACAGCTAAAGAAGACAATGCTAAAGAACTGCTTAGCATTTTCAAAAAAATTTAAAGACAACAGAAACTAAAAAAATTCCAAGAATGAAATGGACTGAGACTAATAGAGAGAAATGTGACACAGGAAAACTAAAGAGAGAACAGTTGAGCTTATATATATTGGAAGGAGTAAGAACCAAACTTATTAGTTTAAAACGAACCATAGGGAAAGGCATTGTGACACAGTGGGTTAATCTGTGGCTTGCAATGCTGGTATTCCATATCAGTGCTTTTTCAAGTCTCTGTTGCTTCCCGTCCATTCCAGCTCCCTGCGAATGCACCCAGGAAGCTAGCAGAAGATGGTCCAATCACTTAGGTGCCAGGCACACATATGTGAGTCCCAGATGGAGTTTTGGTCTCTTGTCTTTGTGATCACTTGGAGTGTGAACCAATGTAAGATAGATACCTGTGTGTGTGTGTGTGTGAGAGAGAGAGACTCTGCTTTTCAAATAAATAGTCTTTTAAAAGAATCATAAAAAAACAGATGTTCTTCTTTCTTCATACTCTAAAATGAAGAATTTACATTAACAGTTAAAATGATGTAAAGCAATTTTCTTTTCTTTTTTTTTTTTTTATTTTTTGACAGGCAGAGTGGACAGTGAGAGAGAGAGACAGAGAGAAAGGTCTTCCTTTTGCCGTTGGTTCACCCTCCAATGGCTGCCACGGCACTCCCTGGCCACAGCAGAGAGCTGGCCTGGAAGAGGGGCAACTGGGACAGAATCTGGTGCCCCGACCAGGACTAGAACCCGGTGTGCCGGCGCCGCAAAGCGGAGGATTAGCCTAGTGAGCCGCGGCGCCAGCCCAGCAATTTTCTATAAGGTCAATGTTTTACATTTACTCCCATTTCATTAACGCTTTTTGGAGTTTAGGCTAGGTTGACAGTGTAAAGGGTCTCTTGAAGAATGTGTTCTTTCTAATAATTTTAGTCAAAAAGCTTTCCCATTAAAGTGACAAGTCTGGGACATCCCTAAACTTATATGCACACAAATCTTCTCGACTATTATTTTTTCTTCTTCCTTCACTTTTACAATTCCCTCTCTTGTCAATTCACATTCTTATTCCAAACTATTTTTTTTTTCAAACAATTCAGAAGGGAAAAAGATTCTCCAAAAGTTTTTTTCCCCAAAGTACACATTTTTATGCAGTTCAGGCATCTGAAACTGAAGGGATCCATTAAGTAAAGCTCCAGGCAGGTGCCAGTCAAGGTAGGCTCCTGCTTGATGTTATGAGTAGCTCAGAGGGCAATAGACAAGACTCCAGTGAAAACAATGGTTTTTCTGAAATACACATGTAACCTTGAAATGATAGGGCCAGGCTGTGAATACACTCTCCACACTTTTCCCATTTCTATTGCAAAAATACCACAGCCACACCATTACTCTGGGGAGAGAAAGACCAAAGGCACAATACAGAATTGCTGATTAACTGGAAGCCTAAGGAGACGCAGGACAGGTGCCAAAGACATTGAAGGCAACAAAATAAAGAGCAACTACATCAGTAACATTTCTGTAGGGCTATTTCCAGGCTGGATTATCAAAGTCACCAGTCTTGTCAAGCCACCCTAGCTACACCTATATTGCCTGTGAATTTTGATGAACACAAAGGAAAAATGAAACAAGTGGGGCAAGAAGAAAGCTATTGAATTTTGCCCACTTCACATTTTTAAAAAACTTTTTTAAAAGCAGTATTTCCCAAAACCAACTTAAAAATGTTGTAAGAAACATTTGTCTTAAGTTTCTGGTTTGTTACCTTCTGCTTCCATTTTTCATGGACATTTATTCGGTGATAAAGCTTCTTTTCTCAATTTCTTTTTCTTTTGTAATGCATTATCTGGTAAGGATATTACTTGTTCCAGCATTAAATAGGCTATCTCCTTCAGCTCAGGAGGCAGGGACTCGGTTTTATGCGGCTATGTGCGTTCTTAAAAATCTCAGTACTGAGTGTCTGGTATAAACATAAAAAAGAGTTACAGAATGATGGATTAAGAAGATTAAAAAATATTTATATATTACAAGAGAGTGCTTTCTTTGGCACATAACTATTGTGAAGGGAAAACTTTTTTGATGATTTTAAATGAATATCACTTCCCTCTTGGATGGGCCTTATTGTAGATATCTTCCTCTGTTTGTTTAGCTGAACTCAACACATCACTAGAATAGTTCAAACAGCATTATTTTGGAAGAACTAATGTGTAAACTTAGGACAGTTGAGACACCTTTTTTATTATTTTTTATTTTTTGACAGGCAGAGTGGACAGTGAGAGAGAGACAGAGAGAAAGGTCTTCCTTTGCCGTTGGTTCACCTTCCAATGGCCACCATGGCCGGCACACCGTGCTGATCCGAAGGCAGGAGCCAGGTGCTTCTCCTGGTCTCCCATGGGGTGCAGGGCCCAAGCACTTGGGCCATCCTCCACTGCACTCCCTGGCCACAGCAGAGAGCTGGCCTGGAAGAGGGGCAACCGGGACAGAATCCGGTGCCCCAACCGGGACTAGAACCCGGTGTGGCGGCGCCGCAAGGCGGAGGATTAGCCTATTGAGCCGCAGCGCCGGCTGAGACACCATTTTTAAAGGATTGTTTTGCTTAAGTTTCATCTAAAGCCTATCTGTCCTAGTATAGTTTGTACTTAGTTCTAAAATGCTTCTATTCATTCCCAGTTTGTATTTAATATTGTTGGTGGGAATTAAAAGAAAGTTGTAAAGGCTGGAGGTGGTACTGAGTCTATAAAAGTATGATGTTTAAATGGAAGCCTTTTGTGCCTTTCAAAAGGAAGTGGGGAAGCAAGACCATGAAATTTTGCTAACGTGTTGTAAAAGGAGACTGATGACCCAGTAATGTGATAATATAGCTACACCCCATGTTTTTCTTGCTTCTTCCTCTGTGGATGGCTAAATTGCCTTGCTCATCATCAACAACCAATGTTTATTGGACATCCATAAGTTACCTGATATGTAGATCTTGTTTCAAAGCGCATGCATGGGTCTTATCCCTTCTATAATAAATTTTGCAAAAGCAAAGTTAATCTGAGTGTTAGTTTCCTTGCACACTTTAAATTCCATAATTGATTAGTATAGTGAAGTTTAGATAAATTGCAGAGGAAACTAAGGCAAATATTCAACACAACAGTATACAAGAGGTCTACCTCTATAAGATAGTGAAATAAATAATAGAGTCTCTTCCATATTAGTACTTCTTTATAAACCAACTTAAGAGTTTCTTTTTTTTTTTTCCTTTCAAATAGCCCTATACAATGGAGCATAATTCTGCTCTCCTGGAGAGTGAGAAAATGAAATAGCATCCACAAATAATGAGTGATCCCTTGAAAAAACACCTTTTTTAGATCCCATTAGCATTTGGTCTTGTCCCAGCCATTTGTACAAGATAATTAAATTGCTTAATTTGCAGCTGGATTGTTTTAGTTGCTCCTTCTATCACTCATTATTGAATGACGCTTAACTCCTGTAAGAGTAATGTGAACAAAAATTCTATCTTTGCATTACATTGAGCTGAGCCCTCTTGCTTTATAATGAGCAAATAAACAATCCAGCACTTTAATCAGTGTTGTTTTACACCTGAAAACAACTATGTAAACATTTCTATGCTCCACTACATATGTCACATTTGTTTTCTACTGTGGCTGTTTAATTAGATTGACATGTGGGAAAGAAACTGCAGACCATTTTCTCTGAGATGGCATGAACCAGACATTAGAATTAGTGCTCCCTGAATACTGAAAGGTCTATACGATTTGAATGAGCATAATGCATATTGAGAAAGCAAAATCAAGAGAATAAGAGGACTCTAATGTAGTTCTGATTACAATGGGAAAAGGTTTTCATGATTGCAGCAAAGTAAAATATGAGAAGCAGATTTTCATTTGTAGACTATACATTAAGCAGGAGAGTGTTTTCCATTTCTCTAGGAAACCTTATTAGTAGGATAGAGCATCCTAGATGAAGCGAGGCAATTTCATTTTCAGTATATAACATCAAACCTGAATTATTACATTTGAAATTTTTATTATTGATTCAAGGAAGATTAGTGACAGTGATAAAATGTGAGTAAAACCTACTTAGTAGTGTTAATTAGGAACTGAGAATGATACTGCTAATATAATAATGAAGAAACCAATTAAGATGTATCAGCAATGACTAACAGCAACATTGTCAAAAGTTAAATTTATTGAATTATTTTTTCTCATCCTATTATGATATTTACTTCAAAATTAGTATAAATGAAATTTTAATACTTTTTTCATGTTTTAAATATTATTCATAGAGCATGAAATAGGCATACAGCAATATCCTCAGAATCTTCCATGGGCAAATGAAATAAAAATAACAGATCTGTCATTCAATTAAATAAAACATAAATCTCAGAAACTAATATATAATTCACCCTCTTAATTTGGAAAGTGCATTGGAATTGTGTTAATTAAATTATGTCCTTCAGAATTTATTCAATGAATACCTTTCTGAAACATCAGTAATTTATGCTGATTGATTTGGATACATTTTTTATTTTTTGCTGCTGGGTTTTTAGGGATTAGATCCAAAACCCAATTTCCTTGAAAAATGTAATTTTAGGGGAATGCAGGTTAAACATAGAGTCTAACTACTACTTTCCCCCCCACTTCCCTTCTGGAGGCAACAACAACAGAATGGCACAAATTTTGCTTAGTAGAATAGATCGCATAAGCAACAACCACCTGAATTACTCAGGTCTGTGGCCATTTATTGGGTAGTGCCAGCTACCACCCCATAGGGACTGTTGAAAAGGTGCAATGCATATTAGTAGATAACATGTATTTAATAATGCAAATTAGTCTTTCTGCCTTCTGGATTTTATGTTTGACTTATGGATGATCCTCTTATCTAAAACCACATGAAGGGCAGGCATTGTGCCACAGCGGGTTAACGCCCTGGCCTTGAGTGCCAGCATCCCATATGGGTGCCGGTTTGAGACTGGCTGCTTCACTTCTAATCCAGCTCTCTCTATAGCCTGGGAAAGCAGTAGAGGATGGCCCAAGTCCTTGGGCCCCTGCACCCAGAGGAGCTCCTGGCTCCTGGCTTCAGATCGACACAGCTCTGGCCATTGCGACCAATTGGGTAGTGACCCATCGGATGGAGGACCTCTCTCTCTCTCTGTCTTACTCTCTGCTTCTCTGTAACTTTGACTTTCAAATAAATAACTCTTGAAAAAAGAAATAAAACCACAAGAGATTATTCCTTAGAAGGAAATCTTGAACATGTTATGGTTGGTTCAATTTCTCAACCATGTATTTCCTTAAAATGAGGATAGCTTCACTCTCCCTTAATTAAATTTTCCAAATTTCCTCAGATGTTGATGTGAATCCTAGAATTGAAAATCATAACACTAGGACTGAATATTTAAATGTTATTTTGTTTTTGTTTTGCTTTCAGTTGTATTGAGAAAATACTTCAGGCTTAGATTGAGGAAATCTGAATGCAAATCTTACCTTTTAAAAATAGTTTCTAATTTTAGTTACTAAACTGACTGAGCTTCCATATGTCAACACTTTAAAATTGTACTTATGGTTCAATCTTATACCAAGGATATGCAGTTTATGAAAAATTATTAAGTTCCTGATGTAGCTTGCCTTCAGTAAATGGTAGCCTTTGAAAAATTTCTCTAATTAGAAAATGATAGTGCTTATGCTTAGGAAAAACTATAATTGAAGTTTCAAAATATTGTCTAATTCAGGGCATTCCAAGCTGTCTGTGAAAGTGATTTTATGATCTTGTAAAGCAGTGTACTTGTCTAAATGCCATCAATGAAGAATTTTAGTACCAGGGTAGTCAATGCCTTTGCTGTGACTCTGAGAATCTAATGTATTAATAAATTCTTTAAAATACAAAAAAAAAAAAAAACATAAAAAATAGACTTTAAAATTTAAGTGGAAAAAAGGAAACAAACAATGAGTACTGGGTTTCCAAATAGAAGCCAAATACTTGTATCAATTTTGGAGATGAGTGAGAGCTGTAGTGATTAGAAATTCACTTTGCACTTGCTTCTGCATCATATTTGACCCTCAACAGATAGGGCAGAAGAGGAGGTATAACATTCATCTCCCCATCCACACTGTAATTACTCCAAAAAAGCTTGACACCGAAACAGACTCAATGCAGCAAATACTAGCCTGCCTAGTCTCTATGGAGTCCCTGTCCTTCATAGAACGAATGTGAGGCTACGGAGTAGGTGTTCTGATTGCCTCTAACTAATGGACCAAAGATTTTTGTTATAATAAAAGAAGCAGAGAAAGAATTAACATAAAATTTTAAACATATTTGAAGCATCATTTATGAATGAGAGTTGTCATGTCTAAGGGGAACGAAACAACCTGTAATAAAAATTCTTTGTCTTTTCTAAATGCTAATTTGTTATCGCAATTCTGATTTTAATTGCGCATTTAATCTCAACATTTGCGTTTTCATTAAACTAGATTGGGTAATCATACCTTTTCCTCCCAACCTGCTGCTCTGGATACATCTTATGAAGTACTAAACCTAGTGGACCATCACTACATGTTTGCAGATCTACTTCATTTGTGATGAGGAGTTCTTTGTTACCATAGTAATTTGTGGATTAACAACCTTAATGAGATCCACTGTTTGTACTTCCTGGATCACTTCCACTCCTATCTTCTTTCTAAAAGTCATTATGTTTTTTGAATTAAATGTTTTTACTCTATTTGAACAGCAGAGGGACAGTCACAGAGAGCTTTTCCACCTATTGGTTCACTTCACAAATGCCCACACAGCTAGCACTGAGCCAGGCCAAAACCAGGAGCCTGGAACTCCTTGTGGTCTCCCACATGGGTGGCAGAGACCAAAGTACTTGAATAACCTTCTGCTGCTTTCCAGGATGGACATTAGCAGGAAACTGAGTGTGATGTGAATAAGTTGGCATTCAGACCAGACTCTCTGATATGGATGTGGGCATCCAAAGCAGCAACATGGGTGTTGCACCAAATGCCTTTCCAGCCTCTTTTTTTGAATAAAGCCATTTCTTATACTTTCTGGCTCCACAAGATGCTTGAGACTTATATTGTACCCCCTCTTTTCCAGTTCTGGCAACAACTACTTCTCCAAGAAACCCTTGTTCTTTTTAATTGGGGAAAGTTATTAAAGACTAAGGTCTGGGCCTTAGGTGTGCATGTTGCTACTGAAGTCTCATTGCTTCTAGATTGTCTCAGTAAAGCTGGAAAATAACATGTGTGTACAGACATATTTATACACACACACATGCATATATGTATTTCTGAATCTATATGCATTAAAAATAAAAGTTATATTTATATCTCACATTCTACTGTAATACTTCTTGGTTTTCTTTGCTTTGTGCTTGTTCCTTATATGTTAACTTAAAGAAGTTCCAACAGTGAGAAACCTGATGGCATTAGTTATAATCATCTACTTAGTATAATACTTAGAGTATACATGTAAAATAGTTTCAGAATTTATAGCTCCATCCTTCCACTTTTGGATTTAAAATTTTTAATTTACATTTTTAAAATTAATTTTTTTTAAATTTGTGAGGCAGAAGGGCGAAACACATACATATACACACAGAGTCACAGAGCTCCAATCCACTAATTCACTCCCCAAATACCCACAATAGCCTCATGATAACTTTAAATTTCCAATTATGCGTATTTGTTCTGAACTATGGAGACCAAAAACTATCTAAGAGAGTTACCGGAGTCCTACTTCTTAAATCAGTGTATTCCATCACTGAGCTTGTGCATTCTTGGCTGACTTCTCAGTACTGCTTGCACTTTTAAGGTTATCTTGATCATACCTTTGACTATTATTTAAGCTACTATTAAAGCAGCTCCTGCTTTTCTTGGTCTACATATGTTTTGTTTCTCCTTGAATTCAAGATAACGTAAAATCCTGGTCAATGCTTCTCTCAGGAGCTTCTTATTAATAGACCGCCCTGTTCTTCACTGAGGGAGCCAGTGTTCTCAGCAGTGATGTCTTGTTCCTCTTATTTCCTTCATTTAATTCTGGAAAAAACACCTTCTCTTTTTTATGTATTAGAAAAAATCATGTAGTAAAAGTGGTTGAAATGAAAAGTTTGACTTCACAAAGGCAGAAGGAAATTAAACTATGTCACTTTTCTATTGGTGACTTTATTCACTTGTCTCTTTTACAGCATTTGATGAAGACATAAAGAGCACTACCATTCACCTTAGGAGCATGGATGTAAACCATGAAGTATTCCAGTGGTCAATAAGACATATGATTTATGGATCCACATATGTGTGTGAGTGTGTGTGTGTGCATATGTATGTGTATGATATCTCCAAATAATTTAGCAAAAGTTAAATAAAAATAAAAACTAAAATAAAATCAGAAATGCTTGCCCATAAAAAAGAAAAACTACGCATAGATTTAAAAATGTTTGCACCAATGTACACTTATCTTTTACTTCCATTTTTACACTAACTAGTTGAAGTATCCTGGTGTATGTGTGTATCTCAACCTGCTCCAGCAATCCTCTTAGATCACAGAGTTTCCTGAAGAAAAATTCTCGAGAATTTTCTTGGGAATAGGTTAGTAGATTGCATAAGAATAAATGTCAATAGAAACATAAACAATTAGCACTTTTAAATTTTAATTATTTCACTGAAGCTGCTAAGAAGACACCATAATATTGTGGAACAAAAAAGGAAAGGGAAAAAGAATGAAGTCAAAATGATTCCAGAGTTGGGTGCTGTGACATGGGAGGTAAAAGCCTCTGCCTGAAGTGCCGGTTTGAGTCCCGGCTGCTCCACTTCTGATCCAGCTCTCTGCTGTGACCTGAGAAAGCAGTAGAAGATGGCCACTCCATGGGACCCTGTACCCATGTGGTAGATCTGGAAGAAGCTCCTGGCTCCTAGTGGCTCTAGCCTTTGTAGCCATTTGTGGAGTGAAACATTGGATGGGAGATTCTCTCTCTCTCTCTGCATTTCTGTAACTCTGCTTTTGAAATAAATAAATAAATCTTAAAAAGATTCCTTATTTATAAATTTCTGTAATTAACAATAATTGTACATTTTTATAGTATAAAATATGTCATTTTGCTTCTAAGATTGAATTAATCCCAGAAGACCTTAAGGAGGACCCAGAGTTGCAAGTAATCCTGAATCTGTAAGTTCTCTGGCAAATAATAATATCTTACAGAGAGACCTGGAGTTCTACCAAGTTTTTCAATTTTATGTAAGTAGACAGATTCTAGTTAATATCTTGTTTCTGCCCACCTAAGCCAAACTGAATGTATATGCAAAAAAAAACCTTTGAAATTGTACTCACTGTTAAGAATGCCAATTTTACTACTTTTTTCTATACCAAGAATATGTACTCCAAGAAGTTTAAAAATGAAGAAAGCAGTTGTACCTACTTTCTCCTATTATGATAATCAGTAGGTGTCAAATTTTTAATAATTTTTTTTTATTTTTTTCAGACTAAATTAATTTTATTTAGCATTATTAGGATATATATATAGCTTATACATTAAAATATTATTACAACATGTAACAACTATAGGAATATTATTGAAGTTTTACATACTTTTCTATAAAATTTCAAAACTTTTTTTTGTGCATAAAATAGTTCAAAAGCCAAATTTCAAGTGGTCAGTAGCCACATGTAATTACTGTGGCTACCATGTTGAACAGCTCAGATTTGGGCAACCACATATATATGTTTACAGAGATGTCTGCAACTTGATTATTGTTGAACTGTTTTATTAATAACCCTAAAAAGAAGGAGATAAGCAGACTGGTACTGTTGTCTTGAGGCTTTTTATACATCTTTGATTGGATTCTCTGGAATTGAAAATCCTGACACTAAATAGATTCTGAGATTATTTAGGAATATTTAATAAGCACAAATATTAACTTTGCAATTCTATGACAATCAACTATCATAAGGATTATGGGAAGAATAAGCAGTCCTCTACTCTGGCTCCTATTTCTCAATTTGTTGCTTATTTAATGTGAGTTTCCATACTCATTTACTCCATTGGTTTCAGTGATGATAACCTCACTCTTCAAAACTGATGTGGAGGCTCTCAGCTGCTGGATCTCGATTTGTGTGTGTCCACACACTCCACATAGGTCCACTGTGTCCCTCTAATTTGCATGGAGTTTTCTCTGCCATTTTTTCCCTAACTCTTCCCTGATACTGCACTTTCTCCACTTTTTTAAAATCATCTTCTCCTAGATTAGAGCAGTAGCTCCCTCCCTACTTTGCCATCTTAATCCAATCCCCATTTGGTGTCAATTTTAATAAATCATAGTTCTTTGTTTCTTACTCAAACCACTATAAATCCAAATTAAAGATTGTCTATATTATTTGAAATTATTGGCCTTTTTCCAAGCTTTGCTTTCTCAATATTTGATTTTATAGATCACTTATTCCCTTTTGCTAGTTATCAATTGCTACAAAACAATATATCCCCAAAGTTAGTCACTTAAAGTAACATTTATTATTTTTGTAGATCAGAACCTGAATGAGAGCCTTGGGCCAGGATCTCTCATGAAGTTGCATTCACATTGTGAATGTTGGACCTATAGTTTCATCCATTGGTAGGGCATCTTACTCCAAATTGTTCAGGTCCTAGGAAAGCTGTTGGGTTAAGTGACTTAATTCTATTCTAACTGGCTGTTTCTGAAGGCTTGAGTCTCTCATTCGAGAAACATTCACATGGCCGATTGGCTTCATTCAGAATGAGCCAGTGAGACAGAAAGTTTGGGTGCTGAACACAACATTCTTTTTTAACTTTATGTTAGGAATTATATCCCATCACTTTTGTGATACTACATCCTCTAGAACTAACAGTAAATCAAGCCCATATTGAAAGAGAAGGAATTGGGCAAGGTAATGAAGACAAAAGTGGGGCCATGATTAGGGGTCATGGTAGAGGCTGCCTATGTTGCCCAGAAAAATAGGAAATACGTTGTTATTGCATACAACGTATCTACAAAGATAAGCATTAATAAGAATATCAAAGCCATATAAAAATAAAATGTGTTTTATTTATAAATGTGATTTACTGTGATTAATTGAAATATTGCTTTCAAATACAGGAAGGTAAAAATAACTACTTCACATGATTCAACAATTGGAATCTATACAAATCCTAAATTCATACTGGTAATTAGTAATTTATTTTATAAAATTATATTAATATAGTATACTAGTGATATTTTCTTTCAGTTCAGTGAAATATATTTGAAAAGTTACGATTATATTAGATTATTATATTAGATATTATATATAGTACTATATGCTTAGTTGCAATTATATATGCCTTATAAATAGCAATAAGCAAATTCTATCTACAAAGTGACAGAAAAACATATATTTTGACCCAGGACATCTGCTCAAAATAAATTCTATTTTAGTAAGCACTAGCATCCTCAGGTATTACTTTGGTTTGTAAAACACAGTAACCTATACTTATGCTTCAATTTTACACAGAGTATCTATCATCCTATAAAGCAAAGAATACACTAGGATAAACCTTGTGTTTTCAATATTCACACAACAAAAATAGGAGGACATTCCCAGACCAGAGCAGTTATGAAGGGACTGGAATAACCCAATAAAGCAGCCACATAGAATGTAGAACCTTTTTGTATATATTATTTTGTTTTGCTTAGGTTTTAGATACAGGGTATCAAATAGAAAGGTGTGATACCGCATGAAAAAAGCTTTAACAAGTGATAACTTACTGATCAAAATATCCTCCTAGGGAAACTCAATCCACTTGTTAATTTGCCCAATAAGTTATGCTTTTGTTATTTATCTTATTGTTTTTCCTCCACTTTGCAATTTCTAAATGATTACTCACATTTCGAAGTTTGTAAGAATTTGGCTAAGTAAATTAGTCAATTAGCTGATAGACTATAATCACATTTTATAAATTTTATAAAAATTATGCTTCACTTCTAAATATTTGATTTATATGATTAAACCGTTTCCATGATGTTATGTATGGTCTGATTCTTACATAGTCCTGGAGAATGGAGCACATTATAATTATAATTAAGTAATATAATTATGTAATTAGTTCATTCTTGCTGCTATAATAGAATGAACATTGTAATGACCAGAAATGGATTGCCTCACAGTTCTGGACACTGTAAAGTTAGTCTAGAGCCTGGTACAGCCCTTCTTGTTGTGTCATCTCACAGCAGAAGGCAGAGGGAAAATACAACTGGTAGGGATGGAGATGGAGGGGGATGGGAACATGGAGGAAAGGAGTGAAAGGAGGACCACCTTTCCCTTTTATAAGGATTCCTGAAATATGGACATTAGTCTATTCATGAGTCAGACCTCATGGCCTAATCAGTTCTTAAAATTCCCACTTCTTAATATTGTCAAAAAAGCAATTAAATTTCAGCAAACATTTTGGATGGAGTATTCAAAGCCTAACAATAATGTTCCTCTTTTTCCCTGATAATCTTCCAAAGTTTTTATCATTATTTATTCCTAGGTTTATTATATTGTGGTCAGAGAAGATACTCAATATGATTTATATTCTTTAAAATTTATTAAGACTCACTTTGTGACCTACCTTATAATCAATCTTAGAAAATCTTCCATGTGGTGTTGAAAACAATGTGTTCTCTGCAGCTCTTAGGTGGAAAGTCTGTAGGTATATGCCAACTCCAATTGATCTAGGTGCAATTTAACTGCCATTTCTCTGTTGATCTTCTATCTAGATGATCTGTCCATTTTTATATGTGGGATGATAAAGTCCCCTACTATTATCGTGTTGGAGTCTATCTCTCACTTTAGGTTTGCTATTATATGCTTGATGCATCTGGGTGCTCCCTATTAATGCGTATGTATTTGCAAATGTTATTTCCATTTGATGGATTGAGCCTTTTATCTTATAATGATAGTCCTGGTTCTTTTTTACTGAGGTTGATTTAAAATCTGTTTCATATGATAGAAGTATGGGTATTCCTGCTTTCATTTGTTTTCTACTTGCATGGAATATGTTGTTTCATCTTTCACTTTTAGCCTATTCATGTCCTTCAAGATGAAGTGAGTCCCTTGTATGCAACTCATGGTAGGATTTTTGTAATCCATTTGCTTATTCTATGATTCTTAACTGGAGCATTTAGTCCATTGAAATTTAAAATAACTATTGATATGTAAAGTAATAATACAGCCATTTTGACACTTGTTTGGTATTTCATTGTAGTTGCTTTCTTTGCTTCTCCCTCTCTTAAGATCTTCATTTATGGTTAAATGACCTCTTCTATTGTTGTGCTTTGACTCCTTTGCCTATTTTGTTGGTAAGTCTATCATAGGCATTTGTTTTTTGGTTGCCATGATATTTACAGAAACTTCTTTTGCCTGTAACAAGCTATCTAGAAATGGTAACAATGTTTATTATGCATATACAGAAAGAGACAAGGAATAGAAGAGGAAAAGGTACAGTAATACACTGCTGTGGTAATGCAAATTGGTACAACCATTCTTCAGAAGGCTAAAAATAGATTTACATATGAGCCATCTATCCCATTCCTGGGAAGATATCCAAAGGAAACAAAGTGATACCATACTCCCATGTTTATAGCAGCTCAATTCACAATAGCTAAGATGTGGAATTAACCTAGATGTCCATCAAATGATGATTGGATAAAAAATGTCATATATATACCCAATGGGATATTATTCAGTAATGTAAAAGAATGAAATCCTGATACTTGTAACAAAATTGATGGAATTGGAGATTATTATGCTAAGTGAAATAAACCAGAGTCAGAAAGACAAATATCACATTTTTCTTGTTTATGAAAATTAATATATACAGAGAGTATAAACATTGTGTGGATGTCATATCATCTGAAATAGTTATAAATATTTTTCACTGAATCATACCATACAAATTATAATATATTCTTCTTCCCTTGTGTTAAAAAAAAGTAAAGAAATGGAGAGAGAATATTAGTAATGATTTGTTCTTAATTTGGATTCTGGTTATTATTTTGCTCAGTGGACAAAAAATTCATTTATCTTTACACTTAGGTTCATTTCATGATATGTATGCTGTATTTTAAAAAAAATTTTGAGGGCAGAGCCAAGATGGTGGAATAGTGAGGGCGTGCACCGGTAGTCCGGGAAAAGATAGTTTAATAAAAGTGGAGTTACGGTAGCCTCAGGAAAAGGATCAGGGAAAAATTGCAGAGGAAACTCTTCCGGATCTAGTGGCTGTGACTCGGAGGACCTACATGGAGAGCAAGGTCGCCCACTGCGTGGAAGCCGAGCCACAGGAGCCGCCGAGCCACCGGACCCGCCTGAGCTTCAGAGTCTGCGTGCCAGTGTTGGAAGGGGAGGTGAGACAAAAACCTCTCAGTAACCCGAGACATTGGCAGGGAAAGGCAGAAAGAGCATGAAGAGAATGAGGCCTGAAACCCCATTGGGGAAGTTCACCAGGCTGGCTGGAGGAGAAAAAAAATCGAATAAATAAGGGGAACCAGCACAGAAATTTAGCCTCTCTCTCCACTCACCTTACAAAGCCGAGCAAGACAAAGGGCAGGCGCCATTTTACATAAGTAAAGCTGTGCGCGCCATTTTGCATATGTAAAGCGGGTGCCCCTCATTAGCCAAGCAGAAAAACTTGACTCTGGTAAGCAAACGAATACCACAGGGGCCAGATTTCATACATCAACTACGCTTAATTCCACTCAGCTGTGTGGAATTACTTCCCAACTGAATCAAAAAAAAAAAAAAAAAAAAAAAAAAAGAGAGAAAGAGAGAGAGAGTGAGATCGAGCAAGAGAATAATCAGGGTGAATCACCTTTGGCACACCCTTAACCCTGTAGAACAGAGACAACCTAGTACCAGAAGCTCATAGAACCCCTAATAAACATGACCAAAAGAGATCCTCACCACGACATGTTGTAATTAAACTCACCACAGTGAAACATAAAGAAAAGATCCTAAAATGTGCAAGAGAAAAACGTCAGATTACTCTCAGAGGATCTCCAATCAGACTCACAGCAGACTTCTCATCAGAAACACTACAAGCTAGGAGGGAATGGCGAGATATAGCCCAGGTACTAAGAGAGAAAAACTGCCAGCCCAGAATATTATATCCTGCTATGCTCTCATTTGTGAATGAAGGTGAAATAAAGACCTTTCACAGCAAACAGAAATTGAAAGAATTTGTCGCCACTCGTCTAGGCCTGCAAAAGATGCTTAAAGATGTGTTGCACACAGAAACACAGAAACACGGTCATCAATATGAAAGAAGGTAAATGAAGGAAATCTCACAGCAAAAGATCACAGGCAGTTCAAAACATATATTAGAAAACATCTTTGGCAAATGGCAGGGCAAAGCTACTACTTATCAATAGTCACATTGAACGTTAATGCCTTGAATTGTCCAGTTAAAAGACACAGATTGGCTGATTGGGTTAAGGAACAAAACCCATCTATTTGCTGCTTACAAGAAACACATCTTTCCAATAAAGATCCATACAGACTGAAAGTGAAAGGCTGGAAAAAGATATGCCATGCCAACAGAAATGAAAAAAGAGCAGGCATAGCCATCTTAATATCGGACAACATAAACTTTAACACAAAAACTGTTAGGAGAGACAAAGAGGGGCACTATATATTGATTAAGAGATCAATTCAACAGGAAGATATAACGATTATCAATGTATATGCACCTAACTACAGGGCACCGGTTTATTTAAAAGATTTGTTAAGGGACTTAAAGGGAGACTTGGACCCCAATACAATAGTACTGGGGGACTTCAATAATCCACTCTCAGAAATAGACAGATCAACAGGACAAAAGATCAACCAGGAGACAGTAAATTTAAATGACACTATAGCCCAAATGGATCTAACAGATATCTACAGAACTTTTCATCCTACACAGAAAGCATGTACATTCTTCTCAGCAGTACATGGAACCTTCTCTAGGACTGACCACATACTAGGCCATAAAGCAAGTCTCAGCAAATTCAAAAGAATTAGAATCATACCATGCAGCTTCTCAGACCATAAGGAATGAAGTTGGAAATTAGCAACTCAGGAATCCCTAGAGCATACGCAAACACATGGAGATTGAACAACATGTTCCTGAATGAACAATGGGTCATAGAAGAAATCAAAAGAGAAATAAAAATTTTTCTGGAAGTAAATGAGGATAACAGCACAACATACCAAAACGTATGGGATATAGCAAAAGCAGTGTTAACAGGAAAGTTTATAGCAATAGGTGCCTACATCAAGAAATTGGAAAGGCACCAAATAGATGAGCTTTCACTGCATCTCAAGGATCTAGAAAATCTGCAGCAAACCAGACCCAAATCTAGTAGGAGAAGAGAAATAATTAAAATCAGAGAAGAAATCAACAGGATTGAATCCAAAAAAACATTACAAAAAATCAGTCAAACAAGGAGCTGGTTTTTTTGAAAAAATAAACAGAATTGACACTCCATTGGCCCAACCAACTAAAAAAAGAAAAGACCCAAATCAATAAAATCAGAGATGAAAAAGGAAACGTAACAACAGACACCACAGAAATAAAAAGAATCATCAGAAATTACTACAAGGACTTGTATGCCAGCAAACAGGGAAATACATCAGAAATGGATAGATTCCTGGACACCTGCAACCTACCTAAATTGAACCAGGAAGACATCGAAAACCTAAACAGACCCATAACTGAGACAGAAATTGAAACAGTAATAAAGGCCCTCCCAACAAAGAAAAGCCCAGGACCAGATGGATTCACTGCTGAATTCTACCAGATATTTAAAGAAGAACTGACTCCAATTCTTCTCAAACTATTCGGAACAATCGAAAAAGAGGGAATCCTCCCAAATTCTTTCTATGAAGCCAGCATCACCTTAATTCCTAAGCCAGAAAAAGATGTATCATTGAAAGAGAATTACAGACCAATATCCCTATAAACATAGATGCAAAAATCCTCAATAAAATTCTGGCCAATAGAATGCAACAACACATCAGAAAGATCATCCACCCAGACGAAGTGGGATTTATCCCTGGTATGCAAGGATGGTTCAACATTCGCAAATCAATCAATGTGACACACCACATTAACAGACTGCAGAAGAAAAACCATATGATTATCTCAATAGACACCGAGAAAGCATTTGATAAGATACAACACCCTTTCATGATGAAAACTCTAAGCAAACTGGGTATGGAAGGAACATTCCTCAATACAATCAAAGCAATCTATGAAAAACCCACGGCCAACATCCTATTGAATGGGGAAAAGTTTGAAGCATTTCCACTGAGATCTGGTACCAGACAGGGATGCCCACTCTCACCCCTGCTATTCAATATAGTTCTGGAAGTTCTAGCCAGAGCTACTAGGCAAAAAAAAAAAAAAAAAAAAAAAAAAAAAAAAAAAAAAAAAAGAAATTAAAGGGATACAAATTGTGAAGGAAGATTGTGAAGGAAGAACTCAAACTATCCCTCTTTGCGGATGATAAGATTCTTTACTTAGGGGACCCAAAGAACTCTACTAAGAGATTATTGGAACTCATAGAAGAGTTTGGCAAAGCAGCAGGATATAAAATCAATGCACAAAAATCAACAGCCTTTGTATACACAGGCAATACCACGGCTGAGAAAGTACAACTAAGAACAATCCCATTCACAATAGCTACAAAAACAATCAAATACCTTGGAATAAACTTAACCAAGGACGTTAAAGATCTCTACGATGAAAATTATAAAACCTTAAAGAAAGAAATAAAAGAGGATACCAAAAAATGGAAAAATCTTCCATGCTCATGGATTGGAAGAATCAATATCATCAAAATGTCCATTCTCCCAAAAGCAATTTACAGATTCTATGTGATACCAATCAAGATACTGAAGACCTCCTTCTAAGATCTGGAATAAATGGTGCTGAAATTCATATGGAGACACAGGAGACCTCGAATAGCTAAAGAAATCTTATACAACAAAAACAAAGCCGGAGGCATCACAATACCATATTTCAGGACATACTACAGGGCAGTTGTAATCAAAACAGCATGGTACTGGTACAGAAACGGATGGATAGACCAATGGAACAGAATTGAAACACCAGAAATCAATCCAAACATCTACAGCCAACTCAAATTTGATCAAGGATACAAAACCAATCCCTGGAGTAAGGACAGTCTATTCAATAAATGGTGCTGGGAAAACTGGATTTCCAAGTGCAGAATCATGAAGCAAGACCCCTACCTTACACCTTACACAAAAATTCACTCAACATGGATTAAAGACTTAAATCTATGACCTGACACGATCAAATTATTAGAGAGCATTGGAAAAACCCTGCAAGATATAGGTACCGGCAATGACTTCTTGGAAAACACCCCAGAAGCACCGGCAGTCAGAGCCAAAATTAACATTTGGGATTGCATCAAATGGAGAAGTTTCTGTACTTCAAAAGAAACAGTGAGAAAAGTGAAGAGGCAACTGACAGAATGGGAAAAAATATTTGCAAACTATGCAACAGATAAAGGGTTGATAACCAGAATCTACAAAGAAATCAAGAAACTCCACAAGATCAAAACAAACAACCCACTTAAGAGATGGGCTAAGGACCTCAATAGACATTTTTCAAAAGAGGAAATCCAAATGGCCAACAGACACATGAAAAAATGTTCAAGATCACTAGCAATCAGGGAAATGCAAATCAAAACCGCAATGAGGTTTCACCTCACTCCCGTTAGAATGGCTCACATTCAGAAATGTACCAACAATAGATGCTGGAGAGGATGTGGGGAAAAAGGGACACTAACCCACTGTTGGTGGGAATGCAAACTGGTTAAGCCACTATGGAAGTCAGTCTGGAGATTCCTCAGAAACCTGAATATAACCATACCATTCAACCCAGCCATCCCACTCCTTGGAATTTACCCACAGGAAATGAAATTGGCAAACAAATAGCTGTCTGCACCTTAATGTTTATTGCAGCTCAATTCACAATAGCTAAGACCTGGAACCAACCCAAATGCCCATCAATAGTAGACTGGATAAAGAAATTATGGGACATGTACTTTATTGAATACTATACAGCACTCAAAAACAACAAAACCCGGTCATTTGCAACAAGTTGGAGGAATTTGGAAAACATCATGCTGAGTGAATTAAGCCAGTCTCAAAGGGACAAATATCATATGTTCTCCCTGATTGGCAACAACTAACTGAGCACCAAAGGGGAAACTGGTTGAAGTGAAATGGACACTATGAGAAACAGTGACTTGATCAGCTCTTGTCCTGACGGTTGATGTACAATGTAATACTTTATCCCTTTTAGTATTTTTTTTTGTTCTAGTACTATTGGTTGAACTCTGTAATGAACACACAATTATTCTTAGGTGTTTAAATTTTAACTGAAAAGTGATCCCTGTTTGGAATTTGGAAAACATTATGCTGAATGAAATAAGCCAATCCCAAAGGGACAAATACCATATGTTCTCCCTGATCGATGACAACTAACTGAGCACCAAAAAGGAAACCTGTTAAAGTGAAATGAACACTATGAGAAATGGTGACTTGGTCAGCCCTTGCCCTGACTGTTGATGAACAACTTAATATGTTATCCCTCTTAGTATTTTTTTTTTGTTTGTTCGTTCTACTTAATACTTTTGGTTGAATACTGTAATCAATACCCAGTTATTCTCAAGTGTTGAAACTTAACTGAAAAGTGATCACTGTTAAATATAAGAGTGGGAATAAGAGAGGGAAGAGATGTGCAATTCGGGACATGCTCAAGCTGACTTACCTCAAACGGTAGAGTTAGAAACATACCAGGGGATTCCAATTCAATCCCATCAAGATGGCATGTACCAATGCCATCTCACTAGTCCCAGTGATCAATTTCTGTTCACAATTGATAATAATGATAGGATTAAGAGCCAAAGGGAGCACATAAACAAGACTAGTGTCTGCAAATACTAGCTGATAGAATAAAAAAGGGAGAGAACAATCCAACATGGGAAGCAAGATACACAGCAGACCCATAGAATGGCAGATGTGCTAAACAGCACTCTGGCCTCAGAATCAGCCCCTAAGGCACACGGATCTGGCTGAAAAGCCCATGAGAGTATTACAGGCATGGAAAGCCAAAACAAAACCTAAATGAAAGATCTCCGCGAGTGAGATCCCAGTGGAAAGAACAGGTCTTCAAAGAAGGAGGTACCTTTCTCTGAAGGGAGGAGAGAACTTCCACTTTGACTACGACCTTGGCTAAATATGATCAGAGTTGGTGAACTCAAAAGGCTTCCATAGCCTTGGCAGCTCATGACAAGAGCCTATGGTGATTACTGATGCCATAAACAAGAGTGTCAATTTGTTAAATCAACAACAGGAGTCACTGTGCACTTACTCCTCATGTAGGATCTCTGTCCTTAATGTGCTGTACAGTGTGATTTAATGCTATAAATAGTACTCAAACAGTATTTTTCACTTTGTGTTTCTATGTGGGTGCAAACCATTGAAATCTTTACTTAATATATGCTAAACTGATCTTCTGTATATAAAGAGAATTGAAAATGAATCTTGATGTGAATGGAAGGGGGGAGGGAGAGGGAAAGGGGAGGCTTGTGGTTGGGAGGGACGTTATCGGGGGGGAAACCATTGTAATCCATAAGCTGTACTTTGGAAATTTATATTCATTAAATAAAAGTTTAAAAAAATTAAAATTATATACAAAAATTAAATAACAATAATGCTACATTTATGCTCTATTTTGTGCATTTTGAATTTTTCATTTTGTTTTTTACCTCTTTCTACAGTGCCTGACTCTTAACATTTTAATGTAATAATTATAATTGTCTTAGTCTTCACGGTGAAGATATAAATGGGTAACATGCCATGTTTATAATATTAGAGCATTCTATATTTGATTATATAATTAAAACCAGTGAGCTTTCTACCTTCTGATATTTGCTTCTTACTAGTATCTCTTTCTTTCAGTTTGAAGAACTACCTTTATTATTTCTTTTTTTAAAGATTTATTGATTTATTTATTTAAAAGTCAGAGTTACACAGAGAGGGGAGGGGCAGAGAGAGAGAAAGAGAATGTGAGGCCTTACATCTGCTGGTTCACTCCCTGGTTGGCTGCAACAGCTGGAGGTTGGCCAGTTCGAGTCAGGAGCCAGGAGCTTCTTGTGGGCCTCCCACATGGGTACAGGGGCCACAGCACCTGGGCCATCTTCTACTGCTTTCCCAGGCCATAGCATGGAGCTGGATCGGAAGTGGAGTGACTGGGACTCTAACCAGTGCCCATATTCGATGCCAGAACAGCAGATGGAGGTTCAACCTGCTATGCCACAGCACTGGCCCATTTAATATTTCCTGTAACATAAATATAATGGTGATAAACTTTCTTGGCGTTTGGGAATGTCTTTATTAATCCCTCATATATACAAGATAGGTTTGATGGAAAATATTTTTGGCTGACAATTTCTTTCCATAAGTACTGTGAAAATCTTATTCCACTTTCTTGGCTTGTAGGGTTCTGTGGGGAAGTCTGCAGTCACATAAATTGGGACCTTTTTATCTATTATTTGCTTCTTTCCTCTTATAGGTAAAAATCCTCTATTTGTTTTTAACCTTGAAGAGTTTCACTGTAATATGTCTTTGAGAAGAGTTGGTTGAGTTGATTAACTAGTGACCTTTGACCTTCTGAATCCGGATAATTTTATCTTTCTCTAGGTTTGGGAAATTTACTATCATTATCTCTTTCAATGTACTTTCTACTAGTTAGGCATTATCAAATCTCTCTTGAATCCCAATAACTCAGATATTTGTTGTTTACATATAATCCTATATTTCCTATTAAGTTTCTTTAATTTAATTTCCTATTAAGTTTCTTTAAGTTGATTCTTTTTTCTCTTTGAACTGTGTGCTTAAAAATAGCCTATCCTCAAGTTTGCTGATTCTTCCTTTTGTTAGATCAATTCTGCTATTAATGCATTTGTTATGTTTTTAATTTCACTCTTTGTACTTTTCAGTTAAAAAGTTTCTGCTTCATTTTGTTTAATTACTTCCATCTCTCCATCAACTCTCTCTTTAAAAATAGTGAGTCATGTCTCCATGTTCTCTTGAATTACATTGAGCTTTCTAAAAACAAATTTTTAAACTCTTCATCCAAGAATTTGGAAATTTTAATTCCTAGATGGTTACTTTCTGAAATTTTATTTTGCTCTTTGGCAGAGGTCATGTCTCTGGAAGTTTTGGATGTTTTTTGATGGACAGTGCTGTCTAGCAATTGAATTAGTTTTAGGAATCCAACTTTGTTTGTGGCTGCCATTCTAGAAATTCTAAGCCATCTCTTAAACTTTATCTAAGGCCTATGGATTGTTCTGCTATTTTAGTACTAATGTCCCATGTCAAGGTTTGCCCCATATCTTCTGTTCATATGTTTTTACTGATTCAGTTACATAGTACTCCCTAAATTTAAATTTGTCCCAAATCGGCAGTTGATGTGTTGTTCAATATTAACTGGGGAACTGTTTAAGAAAGGTTAGTCTATTATTAAAAGCCTCTCTCTGTACCTGAAACTTATTCTCATGTTTTCATGAAAGCTGTGATGCAAGATATTATCTCATTCTCACAACCCAACAAGGCAAGTGCAGGACTAAAAACTCACTCAGCTATGGTCTGTGTACTGCTAAGGTGAGCTTACTGCATGATGCTGCTATATGATAATAATGGCTGGGGTACAAGATTGCTGCTATATGATAATAATGGCTGGGGTACAAGATTGCTTAATCAGGACCACAGAGCTCTTTTGCACATTGAAGTAGTTACACAGACTCTGTCAGCAGGCATTGGTATGGGGGCAGGAGCTCAAAGCTGGGTGTTATCAACCTGACATTGAGTCTCAAAATATTCCTTGTTGGCAGCTGAAGAATGTATAAGGGGTGATGGAGGCAGCCCCTTAGCCACTCGAGTCAGGTCCCGGGTGAGTCCCTTGTGAGTATTATAGGTACCATGCCCTGTACCTGTACCAATCTTGGGCATACATACCAGGTTCATGGGAGGCTAGTAGTGATACACATCTATGTTAAGTGTCACCAGGGGCAGATCTCCACATGATGCTGGGGCAAGCCCAGAGACTTTGTCCACAGGTACTGGCCTAGGGATGAGAACTGATTGAGAGCCACATTGGGCTTTATCAGCCCAAAACTGTTTTCGAGACAGAGTCACTTGGCCTTTGGTCTTCCCAAGGCTGGAAGAAGGAGTGATTTAGACAATATCTATCCATCCAGATTGGCCACAGGATGGTCACACCTGGAAGTTCTTAGTATCCACACAGTCCCACAAGTGACCACCAAGCCCACTCAAGATACACAGTGACAGATGTTCTAATGAACCCAACTGACCAGAGCACAAGGCTCTGTATTATTTTTATCAAGCCTAGAGGTTTAGTCTTTGGCACCAGTTGTTGGTAGAGGCCTTAGGAACTTTTTTAGGTGCTGGCTGTCAGCATGGTAGGCCTGTTTTTGAGCCCTAAGTTATTGTCTTGTGTTCCCTATCAAAACATCTCTGGGTGGTTTAACTTTATTTCTCTGCCAGCAGCTGGTGGTGGTGGAAGTTTCCAGCACTCACCTGATAGGCATGATCATTAAGGCAGGACTGAAAGCTCAGTCTGGTTGAATTTTTCAAAATGGGCTTGGCATTGGGATTCTGCTCACTCTTCCTCTCCCAAGTGCAAAGTGTCTTTCTCCACCTTTTTACCCCTTGAATTTGTAGGAGGGGTAACACAAGCCACTTTCCTTTTTATTTTTTTCAATGTCACTCTTCTTAGGATCATAACAAGTTGGAGCACTATGGTCTCTTATCTGGCATCCATAGCCAACTCACTTATTAAAGTGAGTTGGTGTGTGAATAGCTGTTCATATTGGTGTCTCTGTGAAAAGGTGGCTACCAGAGCCTCTTTCTCAGACACCATTTTGATTTTGCCTCTCAATATTGATTTTAAGCATAAATTTTATATTATTTGCCATCTATGTATCAGCTATCTATTATCTATCCACCTACGTAAAATCTATTAGCTATCTATCATCAATCTATCTATCTGGTTCATTATTTAAGGAGAGCACCCTAGAATCCTAGAAGTTAAATATCTTTTTGTGTGCAAGAATGTAGAACATGGTAGAATATCTCAGAAGCATACAGTCTGTTCTCTTTTTGTTAGTTAAATATAAGATAAATGTGCTAAAATTACAAAATAGTATTTAAAATGCACTCATAAATTTTATAAATATGTACTATAATGATTGTGAATTGTGTTTGATATTCTCATGAGAGATATAGTCTATATAAATTGGTATCTCAAAAAACTATTTTGAAGGTAATGTTCCACTAGTATGAGAAAATGTGATATTTAGAGGAACACTAATATTTTCAAAAGCTACATCATATTCATTAAATTTCATCACTGACTTTATAAAGTGTACACTGAAGCAGAAAGTCAAGACAATAGCAATTCAAAATAATGTAGCACATTGAGATAAATAGTTGTTTTCTATTTTCCTTGAAAACTGGAAAATAAAAAAGAATAGACAAGTACTCTCTTATAGAACATGAGGTTTTATGTTTGGTGATAATACGTAGGTAAATAAGTTGTCAGAATGCATTGATTCACTATCAAGAAATATCTAGTTTACTTCTTGCCAATTTAATTCAACAAATATGCATTTCACATTTATGTTAGGCAAAGTAAATGATAAACTCTTGGAAAATAGAGATGAATGATACTAATTTCAGGATTTATTTATCTCTGCATCTATTTATCTATATGTTTCTATCTATATCAATCTTTAATATATTTCTTATTTTTTAAAAAAGTTTTTTTTATTTATTTGAAAGGTAGAGTTACAGAGAGAGTGAGAGCAAGAGAGAGAGAGAGGGAGAGAGAGAGGGAGAGAGAGAGGGAGAAACAGAGAGAAAGAGAGAGAAATATCCTCCATTTGCTGGTTCACTTCCAAATGGCTGCAATGGCCAGAGCTGAGCTGGTCCAAAGCCAAGAGCCAGGAGTTTCTTCTAGGTCTCCTGCATGGGTGCAGGGGCCTAAGGGACTGGGTCATCCTCTGCTGCTTTCCCAAGCATATTAGCAAGGAGCTGGGTCAGAAGTGGAGCAGCTGGAACTCGAACCAGTGCCCATATGGTGTGGTAGCACTGCAGAAGGCAGCCTAACCTGCTGTACCACAGGGCCAGCCCCATACGTTTGTTATATGTAAGAACTTCATGATGTAGAGAAATAGACTAAGATACAGAGCACAATACATGTAATAGAGCACCAAAGAAGCCAAAGGAATGCAGAGAAAAGACATACAAGTTTATCAAATTGGGGAGATTTTGAAACAAATATGTTATAAATATGTAGAAGATATGTAAATTGGAATGAGTACGCAATATGGTATACTTTGCAAGGGTCTACATAATGAAGAGATATTTGGTTCCAGAAACTATATTCTTACAATTCAAAATAAGAGTACCAGAAAAGGTTTGAGAGAAAACTAGGGTTGGTATTCTGGGACTTGTGAATAATTAAATACACAGTTCAAGGAGAAGGATCAGACAGTGCCAAGTTCCATGATTTTGTCTATATTTAATGGTAAAAAATGCCCTTATTTCAGCTCAAATAGAGCTCACTCATTGTAGCAAGACACTGAACATTTTATCTCAGGCAAAATATTACAACGGAGAGACACTAGATTTGGGACTTTAGAAACCCATGTACATGCCCAATATAGAATACAGTGTTAGAAAATGTGGAACAAAAAGTTTTCACAACTTGTTGAGTAAGTTGAGTGGAAGCAGAAAGTGAAGGCCAACAAAGAGATGGGAACCACTTGAACAAGTCTTAATGGAGAATCTCAGCATAGAACCAATGATCAAACACAGGGGGATGTTTTGATTCATTTTGTTTTGTTCAGCTTCTGGTGTGTCAAATTGTTTTTTTCAAAATAGTTGAATGCAGCTAAAGAAACAAAGATCTGGGGCTGGTGCTGTGGCACAGTGGGTTAAAGCCCTGGCCTGAGGTGCCGGCATCCCATATGGGCGCCAGTTCTAGTCTTGGCTGCTCCTCTACCAATCTAGCTCTCTGTTATGGCCTGGGAAAGCAGTACAAGATGGGCCAAGTTCTTGGGCCCCTGTGCCCATGTAGGAGACCCAGAGAAGTTCCTGGCTCCTGGCTTCTGATCGGTGCAGCTCCGGCTGTTTCGGCCATCTGGGGAGTGAACCAGCAGATGGAAGACCTCTCTCTCTCTCTGTCTCTCTCTCTCTACTTCTCTAACTCTGTCTTTCAAATAAATAAAATAAATCTTTAAAAAAAAGAAACAGATATCTGTCCTTTGAAATAACAAAACCTACTTTAACAGGTATTGTTTTTAAACATCTAGAGGCCAGATGTTTCCAGAAAGGACTTCAGTTTCCCAGTAGTCACACAATAGTCCCTAAAAACTTAGACTTGTAACACAGGTTCTAACATCAAAATGGTCTTCTCAACAAGAACATTTTGGCCTAGAACCCTTCCCCTTCCCATCTCTACCAAAACACTGGACAGATATAAGCACCTGTAATGCTTAGAGGGAATTTTAACAATTTTACTTCCATAAGTGGTTTTAAGATCAGGCTTTCCTATGAATTTTAACACAAAGCATCTTCATTGTATTTCATTTACTAACTCTACTTTTATCTTAAACCAGTGACCTCTTTAACATCTAGGAAGACTAGATGCTATACAGTAGGACTCACTTGCCTTTTATATACATTTTATATATATAGCAAAGTAAAACAAAATGAAAAACCCTGTGGACAATGGTCAACCTTGCCCCACCACAAATGCAAGGTGTCCAGCATGTAACAAATCTTCCCAGGCAGACGAATCAATTAATTCACAGGCTTTTATTGGGGTTCCACTCCCGGGCGAGGTTCCCCGGTCCCTACAGAGTGGGGGCCGGGGAAGTCGCTAGTCAGAGATTGGGAGAGCTCCTTTTATAGATTCAGGGCATGGGGGTTAAAGGTTGAGGCGGGTCTGATCCTCATTGGTTGACCTTTAGGCACCCTGAGGGACCTTGACAAGGACTTCCCCCACCCCCGGAAGTACAGGTAGGAACCTTCCATTCCCAGAAGTATAGGCCTTCCTTCCATGCGGATCCCAAAGCTACCAACAAACACATTGCCAAAGTAGAGTACCAAAAATGTAAAGTATAGAGTGAAATTCACATTTTGAAATTCAACAGCCCTTGTCTCTATTGTTGATAAACAGGATTTTTTTTCTCACTCTTTGTTGAACTCTTTACTTAGTGTAGGGTTAATCTTATGAGTATAAAGTAAACTGAACATAGATCTTTGTAAAAATTGAGGGAATAAGAGGAAGGAGGTGGAAATGTTGGAGCGTGGGGGGCAGGCAGGGTAGGGTGGGAAATATCACCATGTTCCTAAATCTGTATATATTAATTATTGGAAATTTCTTTACTTTAAATGTAAAAATGAAAAAAAAAACTTGCAATTTACATTATATTTGTCGCTCTCCGTCTTCGTGGAGGAACGACACAGGACCCTATGCTGTTCTTTTGTCTGCTCGGCCCTCCCCGGGTTTGCTGCTGGTTCTTCCCGGGTTGGCTGCTGGTCCTTCCCGGGTTGGCTGCTGGTCCTTCCCGGGTTGGCTACCATCCCTTCCACCTCCGTGGAAGGGCGGTTCCCCCTGCCACATTCCCCACTTCCGCGGGGGAGCGGCACACCGCCGGCCGGCTCTCTCGGGGGCTGCACAGGTGTTCCCTCAGATAGATGTTCCCCTTAGATGTTCCTCGTGCATGTTGTCTCTCTCCTCCTTTATAGTCCTCTCCACCAATCCGTGCTCTGCTACCCACACGCCGAGTACGCTGCTCTCCTCCAATCAGGAGCAGGTCCTACAGTTTATTGGTTGAACTGGAGGCAGCTGCGTAGAAGCTGTTTCCCTTCTCAGCGCCATATTGTGGGAGAGCAGATGCATAGAATAAGTCTTAATTCCAGTAACTTAGTCTAGTCCGGGTTGCTCCCCACAATATTATTCAAAGTTCTCATTTCCAAAAAGAAAAAAAATCACGAAGTACAGGAAAAAAATAGGAAAGTGTAACCCACTCCACAGGTTAAAAAAAAACTTAGAAATCATTCCTGAGGAATCTGAGATGTTGGGTTTATCAGATAAGGATTTAAAAATCATCTGTTTTGAATATGTTTAAACTACTAAAGGAAACTATGTACAATAACTAAAAGAATTAGTAAAGTGATGTAAATTAAATAATACCAATGAGATTTAGAAATTATATAAAAGAACAAAATAACAATTCTGTAGCCAATAAGAGCAATGACCCAAATGAAAAAATTCACAATAGAAACTTGACAGCAGATGTGAGCAAACAGAAGAAAAAAATAGTCAAACTTCAAAGAAGGCAATTATAATTGTCCAGTCTAAGGAACGTAAGAAAAAAATAGAATAAGGAAAGGTGAACAGAATCTAAGGGACTATGAAGTAGACTTTTTTAAAGATTGATTTATTTGAGAGTCTAATGTGAGAGAGAGAAAGACAGAGAGAGGAGAGAGATCTTCCATCTGCTGGTTCACTCCCCCTATGGTTGCAATGATCAGGGCTGGGCCAGGCTGAGCCTGGGGCCAGGATTTCCAGCCGGGTCTCCCACATGGGTGCAGGGACCCAAGCCTTTGGGCCTTCCTCTGCTGTTTGCACAGGCACATCAGCAGGGAGCTAGGTCGAGAAGCTGGAACTCAAACTGGTGTCCATATGGGATGCCGGATCCGCAGATGTCAGGTTAACCCACTGTGCTACAATACTAGCCCCCCAGACTGGACATTTAACATAAATGGGTGATACTGGTAAAGATTTCTGCATCCTACATTGGGGTACTGCATTCTACATCCAGCCGTGGTTCCTGACTCCAATTTCATGCTAATGCAGACCCGGTGAAGCAGTGGTGGCTGGCTCAAGACACTGACTCAGTAACTTCCAAGTAGCATTGACTAAACGAGATGCACTTCTAAATACATTTTAAACAAATTCTAGAAAGACAAAAAGAGCTTATGAAAGCAGCGAGAGAAGTACCTGATCATGTGCAAGAAATGTTTGAAATGAACAAGAGCTGATTTCTCATCAGAAATTATGGAGGACAGAAAGCGTATCTAAAATGCTGAGAGAAAAGTATTCATAACAAGGAATTCAAAATGAGGGAAGGTCTGAGACAATTTTGGATAAATGAAAGCTGAACGATTATATCAGTGGAACTGCCTTGCAAGCAATGCTAAAATGAGACTCTCTGGTCAGAACAGAAAGGCTGTAGAAGTAACTCAAAATTGTGCAAAGAAGCCAAGTTTCCTGGTAGTAGCAAACACAAAGCTACATACAAAATATTATTGTACTTTTGGTTTTTAACTACACATTTTATCTCCTATGTGATTTAAAATATAAATTCATGAAAAATTATCATGAATCTTATTTATAAAATACTTAATGATAAGAGTTGTGACAAGAATCACATATAGCCAGTAGGGACTCCATAGGTGCAGATTTTTTTTTTTTTTTTTTTTTTTTTGGTATGCTACCGAAGCTAAGCTGGTTTTAATTCCAACTAGCTTAGTAAACATTTACAATATTGTCATTCTCAAGGTAGTCATTAAGAAAATATCCAAAAATTACCCAGAAAAAGAAAGGATATGAAATAAAAGGGATGTTACAAGAATTAACAAAACACAAAACTATAATTGAGAAAATTAGACATAAATGTATAAAACATACATAAAATACATAACAAGATGACAGAAACAAACACTTGTTAATCAGCAATTGACTTTAATCTGTAAGTTAAATCCATCAAAAGAAAGAGTTGGAAGAATACATAAACAAAGATAATTAAAATATATGTTGTCTTAAAGAGATTCATTCTGATTTAAAGGTATATTTAGGTTGAAAGTGAAACAATGGAAAATCATGCTATGTGCAAACAGTAATTACAAGAAATCAGGGATAGTTAAACTAGCATCACATATACAAGATTTTAAGTAAAAATTGTTGCAAGATGAAGATGTGGACAATATATAAGTGGACTTCCAAAGTTTTAGGGAAACCGTGCATTATCTTTTATAATATTTTCTGTGAACTTTCTTTTTTTAACTTTTATTTAATGAATATAAATTTCCAAAGTACAGCTTATGGGTTACAATGGCTTCCCCCCCCCCATAACTTCCCTCCCACCCGCAACCCTCCCCTTTCCCTCTCCCTCCCCCCTTCCATTCTCATCAAGATTCATTTTTTATCCACGCTCATGCTGGCAAAAAGTTATTTCTTCTAGAAGATCTAATAATTATAAACATATCCACATCATACGATAGAGCTCTTAAAAATACAGCATGCAAACACTACAGACCTGAAGGCAGAAATAGTTACACAGTAATAGTTGGAGATCACAATACTACGATTTTATTAATAGGTAGGTCATTTTGACAGGTTAGTAAGGAAGTGAGGACTTGAATTTTTTTAACCAACTAGATCCAACATGGTAAGGTATTTCAAAAAATTTTTATAGAGAAATGGAATTAAAAGACAAATGTGATTCAAAACCTTCTGAAATTAAAGCACATTTTTTCATATGTAATTTCTATGAACTTTCAGAAGATGTACTTAAGATGTTGTACCCTCCAAAAGCAGTTCAAGTGCATGTGGATCAATCTCAAGGAGAGCCCATATTTTAGGTCACAAAAGAAGTCTTGATTTATTGAAAATATCTTTTTCAATCACACTATTAGAAAACTGGAAATCATTTAGAAAAGTGAGGCTGGAGGGGCCAGAGTTGTGGTATAGCAGGTAAAGCCAGTGCCTAAGATGTGGGCCATTCTTTATGTGTGCTGGTTTGTGTCCTGGCTGCTCCACTTCCAATCCACTTCACGGCTAATGGCCTGGGAAAGCAGCAGTGGATGGAACAAGTGGCAGTTTCCCTGTTGCTCACATGGGAGACCCAGATAAAACTCCTGACTCCTGAATTCAGCTGGGCCCTGTCCTAGAATTTGTGGTCATCTGGGGAGTGAACCACCAGATGGAAGAACTCTCTATGTCTCTCCCTCTCTCTCCATAACTGACATTCAAATAAATAAAAAAAATTAAAAAAAGGAGATACTATAACATTTACAAAGGAAGTGTCAAAGAACTGTGTAAAGAAATGACCAGGGATATTAGAAGGTTCTTTGAATTGAATGATTAGAAAAACAAAATATTACAATGCTTGTGGCATGTAGTAAAAGAAGTGCTAAATATGTTGTGTGGTTTTATATACTGTAGTGATAATGAAATTAACAAACTTCATACTTTAAGAAATTAGAAAAAAGAACAAAGAAAATACAAAACTAGTAGAAGGAAGAAAAGAATAATGATTTGAAGGGAGATAAATTAAATCAAGAATAGAAAATCAATACAGAAGTTCAGTGCAAACATGGATCCCTCATGAAAATACTAAAAAATGGCTAAATCCTTAGTAGGACTGAAAAAGAGTTATAAAACACAAATGATTAGAATTAAAAATACATGTGGTGGTATTGTTAAAACACTTACAGAAATACAAAGGCTTCTCATAGCATACTATGAATAATCAGATAATTTGGGCAAATAGAAAAGTTCCTATACCAAAACTGACTCAAATAAATAGAACACTTAAAATAAAACCTTACAAGTAAAGATACTGAATCAATATCTCTAAAACTTCACAACCCACAAAATTCAAGGACCAGATGTCATCATTGACGTACTTCATTTAACTTTTAATGAAGAATTAATGCCAATCCACCTCAAACTCCTCCAAAACCATAGAATAGGCACAAATACAGCTCCCTTCTAATGTGCTTGCAAAAGGAGCAGAAGATGGCCTGAATTCTTGGGCCCCTGCACATGTATGGGAGACCTGGATGAAGTTCGGTATGGAGGTCAGCATACATGGGTACCAAAGCCAGATGGGGACATCACAAGAAAATAAAACTACACGCCACTGTCCTTTATAGATATTAAAATACCCAGCGAACTACAAGAAAATTGCACTCAACAGCATATTAAAATAGTGTACTCAGTAAAATAGTGTACACTGTTTTCAGCTCACCACTGCTTGCAGCACCAGCATCTCATCTGAGTGTGAATCCAAACCCCAGTAACTCTGCTTTTATCCAACTTCCTGCTAATGAGCCTTGGAATGCAACAGATGATGGTCCAGGTTTTTTTGTCCCTGGCACCCCAGGGACACAGCCAGATGGAATTCATGTTTCTGGCTTTGGCCCATTCAAGCCCTGGCTTTTGCGATCATTTAGGGAGTGAGCCAGTGGATGGAATTCCTCTTGATCTCTCTCCCCCTCCCTCTCTTTCTCTCTCTGTCACTTTTTCAAAAATAAATATTTGTAGAGATAAATCTTTTTTTTTAAAGAGATTTATTCTATTTATTTTAGCCAGTTACAGAGAGAGAGAGACATAGAGAGAGGTCTTCCATCCTCTGGTCCACTCCCCAGATGGCTGCAATGGCTGGAGCTGTACTGCTCAGAAGCCAGGAGCCAGGAGCTTCTTCCAGATCTCCCACATGGGTGCAGGGGCCCAAGGACTTGGGCCATCTTTTACTGCTTTCCCAGGCCATAGCAGAGAGCTGGATCAGAAGAGGAGCAGCCGGGACTCACACCGGCGCACAATATGGGATGCTGGTGCTTCAGGCCAGGGCTTTAACACGCTGCGCCACAGCGCTGGCCCCCTGTAGAGATTAAAAAAAAAAAAAAAAAAAAAAAAACATGTTTTACACTAAAACCACGTGTGGTTTGCTCCAAGTTTACAGAAGTGGTTAAATGCAAGAAAGCCAATCAAGTACGTATACCGTCTTAATAAAAGTAAGGCTAAATCAAAAACAAAAACAAAACAAGCTATTTATTGCTCTATAGTCCTCTTAGTTGACGCAGTAAGAACACTTTACAAATTTCAACAACCTTGCAAGGTAAAAAAAAATCCAGGACACTAGAAATATAAATACTAATCAAAGCACTAATGGTGTTCCATTTCATATCCACTTAGATGGAACTCATTTTTTTTTAAATACAAAGAATTGAAGAGGTGGTAGAGAAATTGAAACTCAGTGAACAACACTGGTGAGAATGTAATATGGCTCAGCTACTATGGAAAGTTTTGACATTTCCTCGAAAAGCTAAACATGGAATTATCATATAACCCAGCAATTTCACTTCTATGTATGCTCCAGAAAAACTGAAAATAATTACTCAAACATATACATGCAATTTCATAGCAAGACAATTTACAATTATCAAAATGGGAAGACAATTCAAATATTCATCAAAAGATGAATTTATAAATAAATCATGGTATATATGAGAGTACTTTATAATGTTTATAAAAATTGAATTAAAACATCTGTTTTGTGAAAAAATTTTAAAATAAGGTATCCTTGAAAAGCTCTGAAAATGCATATGGTGGAAAATCTATTGAGGTGTCAAAACCTTTTTCATCTAAATTAACTTAACTTTTAATTCTATTTTCCATAAAATTTTTGAAGCACTCTGTCAATAGAAAAGATTATCATTCAATTATAAAGGAAGATGAAATATTGATACATGCTGCAGTGTGGATGAATCTTCCAAACAGTACCTTATGTGAACGCTGACAGACACAAATGGTCACATATTGCATGGTTAAATTAATACGAAACAATCCAGAATAATTATATGGATGTGAAAATGTTACTTTAATATGAAAAATCCAGGTAATTGATGTAGACCAAATGGAGATTAACAGTTGCTAGGAGTTAGGATTTGGGGCGAATGGATAGAAAGTGTTTATTCAGTCAGAGGTTTTTCTTTGGATTAATGGAAATGTTTAGATTAGTTATAGGAAGTACTTTCTACAACATTACAAATATATTGACTGTCACTCAATGGCTCATTTTGAAATGATTAATTTTACATTAAGTGACTTCAATTTCAAATTATTTTTAGTACATAGAAAAGGTAAAATAATCAAAATATAGGCAGATTATAAATTCAATCTCCCTAATTTACCTATACGTTATAGTAGAACTTTTCATATTGTCATGAGATTTGGCCTAGTTGGTAAGATGGTGACTGAATCACTTGCATCCCATATCAGAGTACCTCGGTTTCAGTCCTGGCTCCAGCTGCCTGTCCCTCACATGAGAGACCTAGATTGAATTGCTAGCTTCTGATTTAGACCCACCCGAACTATGGCCACTGTGAGCATTTGGAGTGTGAACAGTAGATGGGAGCTGTCTTCCTATTTCACTCTCTATCTCTTGATAGATATCTTTCTGTATCTCAAAAAACTAAAAAAGAAATATTCATAGGGAGTAAAATATGAATGCAGTTCTGATATATTTGTCATTGACAGCAATTTACTGATAAATGGAATAAATCTTTTACCATTAACCCATGGCGTTTCTAAACTGTGGGTTTGACATGATTCGTGTCAAATAGAGAAATTGTTCAGAGTGAACATTTTGAAAAATTGAAAATGTGGGTGTGAATTGGCACATACAGCACAGCGTGTTCTTTTCATATGAAGTAGGCTGGAAAGACAGATTTTGGCAAGATGAATACATCTGGACACCCAGCTAGCTAGCCTTCCTCATAAATCTACAGAGTGAAAATCAATTTTATTATTACTGCTGTGCCCTAACCACTTGCAATACTTTCCAAGCTATTATGAATGCATTTAGGTACAAAATGGAGTAATTCTGTTATACCCTGTAGGATTTTGATACAGCAAAATACTTTGGATTAGAGTACATTGCTGTCTACCTTTTCGTGTTCAGTTAATTACGACCCAGAAACAATGGTATAGGCAGCACATATTAGTTTTTGTCCCATCAAAATGCAGAAATGGAGATTTGTCTAATTTCTTTTAATGTGAACTTAATTAGAATCTCTGAATAGTGAAGGAATCATATTAGAGTATTCCCTTCCTAGTTTCAGAATAGGAATTGTTGGAGACTGAGTTGATAATATAATAACTGAATCAGTATGAGGTAAACTCTCTACTTGAGAGGTTCACAAAGCAGTGGAAATGGTGCTAAATGATCTGTCAGGCAACTCATTTAAACTAAGTCTCAAGGAGAGGAAACGCATTTAGCATAAAATAGATTTTGAAAGGTCAGAGAATGAAAGGGCTTGACAAAATTTGTGCTAAAGAGAAAATTAGGAGAAACGGTACCAGCTCAAAATGAAATCTGTATGTACTAACCTGATTATTTAGGGCTGATTTTTCAATTTTATCATAGTTAGCTCATTTTTTTTTCTCTTTTCTATGCCAGGGTTACCCAATTCATTGATTATTAGCATTTGAATGCCAGTTTGTGAAAGCACAGGTAAATAATGGGCAGAGGATTTTATGGCCTGTGAAAATTTTCCATTAACACTCTAGTTCTCCTAAGAGGGAGAGGGACAGGACTCTTGAAAGAAAGGAAAGTATGGTTCCATTGCCATTAGAAATAGACAACTACCACAGAGGTGTACACGGCCCATCCTAACTCAGTATTGCTAATCACAATGCTAGGTCCCTAGATTAAAGTTAGGGGAAGGTTATGGTCTTATTCATCAATAACTTTGCTGCCAAGACTTAAATTTTAATTAAACTTAGTTCTTTCAAAAATATTTATTCATAAACAAGCAGACTAATAGTTATGCAAATTCTCCTCAATGCATGGAAAGCATACTTCTGAATTCTGAGATGATAGTCTAATTTCAGAATTGACCTTATAGCTTGTCATGTCAGATGATGAAATCCCCCATAAGAGATAGGATACAGAAAATGATTGCCAGCCTAAGGAATCACTTGGAAGAGCACAAACTCATGAGTTTGTCTGATTATTGTGGAAGGTTCAGGCAAATTTAGAGAAGTCTGTAATTTATCTAGATAACACAGGTGTATGATCATATATTTCATAAATTTTTTCTCTATCATAAAAAGCAATTTAGGCAATGGCAATTGAATACTATAGAGCCTCCATTTGCATGGTGAATTTTTTTTAAAGGTTTATTTTATTTACTTGAAAGTCAAAGTTTAACAGAGAAAGGAGAGGCAGAGACAGAGAGAGAGGTCTTCCATCCTCTGGTTCACTCCCCAATTGGCCACAAAGGCCGAAGCTGTGCAGATCCAAAGCTAGGAGCCAGGAGCTTCTTCCAGCTCTCCCATGGGGATGCAGGGGCCCAAGGACTTGGGCTGTCTTCTACTGCTTTCCCAGGCCACAGAAGAGAGCTTGATGGGAAGAGGAGCAGCCGGGATGAACCAGCACCCATATGGAATGCCGTTGCTTCAGGCCAGGACTTTAACCCACTGCACCACAGTGCCGGCCCCTGCATGGTGAAAATTTTAACTAGGATCACTAAAACACCATCTAACATTCCTCTATTATGGATTGTTAATTGCCACAACTTAAATATATTTCTGTACTTCTAACCTACAGCTTACCTTTCTTTTACATGTATATATGCATCTCCTCATTTATGTTAGAGCAATTTAAAATGACAGAAAATGTAATTTTTATGTTGATAGCAATTGTAGCACCTTTCAGAGGCTTCTCTTTCAATGTGACTCTGCCATATATCATGAGAATATAATAAGAAGGTGAAGAAAAATACGTTCTGCAATATTTTCTAAACTATAGAAATTCTGGAGATGTTGATTTCTCTTATGTACTATTTTACATTCCTAGTGATTATACATTCTTACATTCTTTTTAATGATGAGATGTTAGGAGTGGAAGATTGTCTTAACATTTATTCTATTGTATGTTGTGTTTGGAAAAAGTATTAGCAAAATGATTATGGGTAGGGAGATCATAAAATTTACTGACCAGATATCAATGCTTGTCAGTGAAAGGTGAGTGTTGATGATTATAACAGCAGAACAAAAGAGGTAAACTGGGCCTATTCCAAATAAACATTTTGACGTAGGTTCACAAGTAAAAGGTCATCTGTTTAAATGATAACAGATAAAATATTTTGATTATACTTTCTCATCTAATATGGATCTTTTATAGATAAATTTCCATTTTTTATTAACTAAAACCTCCATTTCCTAGTGGTTGGGCAAAAAAAAATTTAATCCAAGTGAATCATTAAAATGACTTCTGTATATAAAGATAATTGAAAATGAATCTTGATGTGAATGGGATGGGAGAGGGAGCGGGAGATGGGAGAGTTGCGGGAGGGAGGAAGGTTATGGGGGGGGGGGAAGCCACTGTAATCCAAAAGCTGTCCTTTGGAAATTTATATTTATTAAATAAAAGTTAAAAATGACTAAAATAGTTACAAAGCCTTTACAGATGTAAGGGAAATTATTTCTATATTAAATACAGATACACAAAATAAAATAAGGTTTATATATACAGCAATGGACATGATAATAAAGACCATGAGATGATTGTTCTACTTTAAGAACAATTGATAATAAACAATAATAAAAAATCAATAAGGTATGTAAGCATTTATTTTCAATAGTAAGTTAAAACATTAATATAAATGAAGTGAAAATAGAGGTTCTATTTGCAGAATTAGAGGGTTATTTCAGTATGCTTATATAATCTATTTGTTTGTATGCCAAGGATCATGGCTATTTATAAATAAAAGTAAAGATAAAAGACATGCATTTTCAGTTAATTAATTAATCAATTAAATTTATATTTTATTTGAAAGACAGAGAGACAGAGAGAAGAGAGATCTTATTCTACTGGTACATTTCCCAAATGCCCACAGCAGGTGAGACTGTGTCAGACCAAAGGCTGGTGCCCAGAATCCCATTCAGACTCCCTTGTGAAAAGCAGGAACCCAAGTACATTTGCTATCACTGCTGCCATCCAGGGTGCACATTAGCAGGAAGCTGAATCTGAAGTGGAGGAGCCAGAAGTCAAATCAGGATGTGGGCATCTCAAAACTGCTGTCTTAACCTACTGTGTCACAACACCTATCCAAGGACATTATTTATTTTATTTTAAATAGGAAAAAAAATTATGTCCATTATAAGATAAAGATACACATTATAAAACTGCAATAATATAACCTACATTAAACTGCATATAATAACGATAATTTAGGTATGTATTTATTTTCACTATTTAAGAGTTAAAAAGATGAGAAAGAAACAAAGATAGAGGCATAGAGAGCAATGAATTCAATCTATGCATCCCATGTGGGTGGCAGGGACCTAACAACTTGAGCTATCATCTGTTGCTTCCCAGGGTCCACATTAGCAGGAAGCTGTAATCTGGAGTCAGAACTGGGGGGTCAGAGGTCATCCCATATGGGTTGAAGGCACCTTATTCAGAAGTCTTAATCACTAAGTCAAATGACTGACCCTATAATAATTTTAAAGGAGCCCACCTTATAATCAATAATGTATTACACTGACATATCAAGCCATTTTTATCTAAAATTTTAGAATTAATTTAATATCTGAAAGTTTCATTTTTAAAAATTCATCAAACTGAAATTTGTAGTTTTTTTTTTTTTAACATTTTATTTATTTATTTGAGAGGTAGAGTTACAGACAGTGAAAGGGAGAGACAGAGAGAAAGGTTTTTCATCTGCTGGTATGCTCCCCAAATGGCTGCAACAAGCAAGAGCTGTGTGGATCCGGAGTCAGGAGCCAGGAGCTTCTTCCTGGTCTCCCATACAGGTGCAGGGGCCCGAGGACCTGGGCCATCCTCTACTGCTTTCCAGGGCCATAGCAGAGAGCTGGTCTGGAAGAGGAGCAGCCGTGACTAGAGACAGCGCCCATATGGGCTGCCAGCACCGCAGGCGGAGGATTAACCTGCTGTGCCACAGAGCCGGCCCCGAAATTTGTAGTCTTTTATAGGCAGCTTGTTGATGTGTAAGATTTGATGTAGCGAAACACTCTGAATCTCAATGGCTTAATAAAAAATAAAAGCTTATTTCAAACTCACATGTGTCCAAATCAGCATGCTGTTTCCTTTCATAGAGGCACTCAGAGACCCACTGTCATGCTTGAAATAAAAGCCCTACCTGGAATAAACCGCCTGCCTTACCAGAACTGGAGAAGAGTAACACTAGAGACTGTTCTTTACTTCACTTGGAAATGATGCATGTAACTATCAGCTCAGACTATTGTTCCAGTAAAACAATGAAGACAGCAGAGGAAGAAGAAAATAAAATAACTGTGTGTTATTTGTCTCTTTTTAAAAAAATATTTATTTTTTTAAAGACAGTTCTACACACACATAGACACACACACACACACATACACAGAGTGAGAGAGCAAGAGAGGTAGAGGGAGAGAGAGATATCTTCCATCTGCCTGTTCATTCCCCAGATGGCTACAATGGCTGGAGCTGGGCCAGGCTGAAACTGGGAGCTAGGAGCTCCTACACTCCACATAAAGTTGGAGCATTCACATTAGTAACTGTTGGCCACTTTTCCTAATCCAGATTATTGATAATGTAATCTACACCTAGTGATTCCTGCCTTTCAGCTATTTTATAACTTTCAAAATCAATTGTTCATGTCTGACATATTCAGTGAACCTGAAAAGGAAAATATCTCATTTCCAATATTCATATAAAATAACAGAAACATGATCATACACTGTAGCATTTTCTCTTTTTTTATAGCATATAATTGTGATTAGAAGGTTAATGAAGAAAATTAAAGTTGAACCAAATTTTCTTTGGTTAATTTCTATAAAAATAACCAAATATTTATTCATATGACATATACTTTAAAAAAAGATTTTACTTATTTATGTGAGAGCAGAGTTATCGGTAGAGAGAGTGACAGACAGAAAGAGATTTTTCCACCTTCTGTTTCACTCCCCAAATGACTGCAACGTCCGGAGCTAGGATGATCAGAAGCCAGGAGTAGGAGCTTCTTCCAGGCCTCCCACATTGGTGCAGGGGCCCAAGCACTTGAGCCATCTTCTGCTGCTTTCCCAGACCATAAGCAGAGAGCTGGATTGGAAGAGGGGAAACCAGGCCATGTACTGGCACTGATATGGGATGGTGATGCAGGCAGAGGCTTAGCCTACCATTATGCCACAGCACCTGCTTCAACATGTACTTTCTATAAAATGAAGAAAAGACTGTTGACATGATTTTGAAAAAGAGAGATATAGTGCCAATTCATTATGCAAATCATTAGTATTTATTAAGGAGATAAACACAACATTTTTATTCAGGTACTATTTAATTTTTTTGAAATTGAACACAAAGTATTTGTGATTCCTCAGTAATCTAATTTAACTCTGTATTTAAATATCCATATTAGAGTTCTGATTGTATGGAATGACCTTTATTCTGGCTACTTATTGCTTATGTTTTAGTATTTTATACAGCTTTGCCTAGAATAAAACTAATACTCGTAGAAAATAAGTTATCTAGGGGCCGGCATTTTATGTTCATCAGTGTAAACTTACCATAAGTAATGATGGCCTGTAGGAACAGAGGTTAATGTTCTTAATGTGGTAGACTATGGGCACCTAGGAATAATGCATACTGATATGTTTTTCTTCAAAGATTTGCTTATTTATTTGAAAGTCAGGGTTACAAAGAAGGAGAGGCAGAGGCAGAGACAGAGAGAGATAGAGAGATAGAGAGAGAGAAAGAGAGAGAGAATCTTCCATCTGCCAGTTCACTCTCCAAATGGCTGTAACAGCCAGGGCTGGGCCAGGCAGAAGCCAGGAGCCAGGAACCAGGAGCCAGGAGATTCATCTGGTTCTCCCACATAGGTGCAGGGCTCAAGCACCTGGTCCACCTTCCACTGTTTTCCCAGGTGCATTATCAGGGAGCTGGATTGGAAGTGGAGCAGCCAGGACTTGAACCAGTGCTATATGGAAAGCCAAAGCTACAGCAGCAGCTTTACTGGTTATACCATAGTACTGGCCCTATACTGATAAGATTTTAAAGAGGAAACACCAAAAAGTTTTGGAGTTATATAAGGATATTTACTCTTAAAATTATATTATCATTCTACTAGGTATCCTAACCATTGAAAAAGGTAAGATAATGAAATACAGGGCATAAAAATCAGAAAGGAAAAATCAAAACTATTCTACTTATAGATAGCGATTGTTTCCATAAAAGATTTGGAAGAATCCAAAAAGCAAATATTTACTACATTTAATACGTACACATATAGTGGTGTTAGTATATAAGATACATGGTGACTTTATGTGTATATATATGTATGTCAATTATATTTCCATGTATTAGTAGTAAACAATCTAAAACAAATTTAAAATACACTCAGTAAGTTGGCATCAGACAGGCAGTGGAACAGGAAGCCACAAACCCTCCTTATCCCTTGGAGAATTCAAGAAGAAAACATGGATCAAGTCTCTGCATCAGAAGTCAGAAAGTCAGTTAGGAGGCTTCGATGCTCTCATGCCAAAGGAAAATAGGACAGCAACTATATAAGATCTGGGAGAATAATTTGTAGCAGAACTCACTAAAGACTCCCCACAGTACAATGAATGTAATTGAGAGGATACTCACAAATTGTAAGAGAAAAGTGAATGCTTGAATTAGCATGCATTCTAATATTACTCCTTTGGCAAGAAAGTATGAATCCAAACAGAATATTTCCTCATCTGATTTCTCTCTGAAAAAAGAAAGAGTAGGAGCCTGAATAAAACATTGTCGTTTCTTCAGGCGGCTGGTGGTGGCAAAGGAGATGGGGTGTTGCAATGGACTGATTTTCCTTTTTTTTTTTTTTAAATGATTTTATTTATTTATTTGAAAGGTAGAGTTACAGACAGTGAGGGAGAGACAGAGAGAAAGGTCTTCCTTTTGCTGTTGCTTCACCTTCCAATGGCCGCCGCTGCCAGCGCGCTGCAACCGGCGCACTGTGCCTATCCGAAGGCAGGAGCCAGGTGCTTCTCCTGGTCTCCCATGGGGTGCAGGGCCCAAGGACTTGGGCCATCCTCCACTGTCTTCCTGGGCGGCAGCAGAGAGCTGGATTGGAAGAGAAGCAGCCAGTACTAGAACCAGCGCCCATATGGGATGCCAGTGCTGCAGGCGGAGGATTAACTGGCGCCCATATGGGTGCCAGCCCCTGGACTGATTTCTCTTAGTCTAACTTTAGACTTCAAGGAACCAGAAAAAGAACAAAGCAGCGAAAAGTTAGGAGAAGAAAGGAAAAAAAAAATCAGATCATCAGATCAGAAATAAACAAAATCAGGAGAAGAGAACAATAGAAAAAAAATCAGCAAAACTAAGTTAGTTTCTTGAAAATATTAATATAACTGATAAGCTGTTGATTACACAATAAATAAAGAGAAGACACAAATAATTAAAATAAGATACTATATATAAATAAAATAATTAAAAACAATAAGCAAAATCAGAGTATACATTGGAACAGATGTCACTGAAATGAAGTAATTATGAGACTACTGTGAACAACTATATAATCAAAATTACATAACCTAGAAGTGGATATTTCAAGAAACAATTTATCTTGACTGAATCATGAAGAAATAGAAACTAAGATCAAATCAGTAGCAAATAAGGAGATTGAATTAACAATAACAAAAATAATATCACAGAAATGTCCACGTGACAACCATGAAAATTCTGGGATCATATGACTTGACTGGAGAATTTTACCATGAATTTTAATAATAACAAGTATACAAACTTTTCCCAATAGCCTCTAAAAAGTTGGAAAGGAGAATAAGCTTCCAAATTCATTTTATGAGGCTAGCATTGCAAGCAGAGACTTACAGACCAATATCCCTGTTGAACATACACACAAAAGATCTTCAAAAAAGAAAGAAATAGCAGCAGATCAAATTCAACAAAACAATAAAAGAATTTTACACTAAAACCAGAGAATTTATCCTGGGATATAAAGATTCAGTATGTGCAAATCAATCAATATGATACATGACCTTAACAGAAGGAAGGGTAAATATCCCAATGGAGGCAGAAAAATGCATTTGACAAATATTGAATACATGTTCATGTAAAGCGTTCAATAATTTTGGAATAGAGGAAAGTGAATTCAACTTGATATAGACGACATATGAAACATCCACAGCTAACCTACTCAAAGGAGAAATATTCGAAGTTTTTACACTAAGGTTAGGGGCAAGTCACATACATTCAATGTCACCATAATCTTTTATGATGTGTTCTTTCAGGTGAGCCACCAAAGAGAAATTCATGGAGAAATGGCTTATTATAGTCATAAGTCCTAGAGACAGAGGTGGGACAATACTCTCAGGGCTGGTCAGGAGGCAGAGATAATGGCTGTCTTGGAGGGTATGTGCCTCCCAATTGTCAACTAAGACAAGCACTCATATTGGTAGTAATGAGATCAACAGTCAGCATATCGTGCAGCTGCACTTTACAGATGTTCTGTTTTTGTTTTTGTTTTTGTTTTTGTGACAGAAGTTTAGGTCTAAATTGGTGCATATTAGATGACCAGAGGTCTGGCCTGAGGGATAACTGTGATTACTGAATCTCAGGAGAGAATATCTATTTAATGTAACCTCCAGTCCTTGGAGATTTGGGCAGGATTCATAGTTTATAAGTTAAGATCTGGGGCTTGAGGTTTTAGGGTTTTTTTTATTGGACTGGAATTTTATAAGAATTTATTTGTAGAGATCCAAGATGATTGAATAGTGGGAAGCACACTGACTTCAGTCACAATAATATGAAATAAAACAAAGGAAGGGCCACATTTCCAGGGTTCTTAGTTGCAGAAATTTTCAGTGCAGAAGTGACAGGATGGAACTGAGACTCTGTGGGACTGTGAGGAGGAAAGCCATGCATCTGTGACTGTCTGTGCAGCATGGCCAGCTGCTGGAGGGAGTTGCCACCTCCCTAAGTCAACTTAGGAAAAAGCTGCCATACCCTCCACCACCAGCAGCTTTAGCTCAGGGAGAATTCCACAGTCACCCACTGACTTGAACTCCAGCCTTGGAAGCTGACTGCCGACTGGGGTCTGAGTGACTGCTTGGTTCTGAGAAGGGAAGCTGCGTTAACCTCCCTCACACCCGACACTCTTACTCTTTTGCATCCCTGCGGAACACCAGACTAAGCTGTGCTAGAGCTGATCTCTGTTTCTCTGCTACCAAAAGCAGCCACAGCCAGAGGCAGGGCAACTTGGCAGGGCAGAGAACAGACCCAAGGCATTATGCTACTGTGAGAATTTGAGAGCTAAGTCTCAAAGCTGCACTCATTCACTGTGTGATGCAGGGGGCTCCCTTCAGCTTCTCCGGACCAGCACCAGCAGCAGGCAATAGAAAGTCCAGACACGACATGAGGAAATCCCCTATGCTCATGATGCTGGGAGCCTGGGCACAAATCCAGCAACACCCATGCATGACTTGTGAGAACTCAGCAGTTTCATTTGTGCCTTGCAGAACAGGGATTGTTGATGTTGGTATTATAACCCTTGGAGTACTTCACACTCGTGGTATTTGAAGTGCTCTGCTTGTATCACTCTGCTTCAGACAGAGGACTACAAGTATCCCCATTGTCTGGCTCCTACCTTGGGACATCTGTGTAATGATCTCACTATACCCCGTAACACCAGGACTGTAACAATCAATACTAGTTTTCTGCAAAGACTATTATGTTTCTAAAACAAATAAATAATTTGGAGCCTGTGAGAGCTGTGAGAATTCTACTGAATCCCTTTTCCAAAAGTCCAACATTGTGTTTTCTAAGAAGTATACTGTGTCTTGGTTATAGTTAGTGATATCTTTAAGGAGGAATAAGGAATATTTTTAGAAGGCCTTGTCATGTGGTCTCAGAATATGTAAAGCCGCTTGTGGTATTGATTTATATTTCAACGATCTGTGAAATGAGGTATTCCTATATATATATATATATATATATACACACACACACATATGTCACAAGTGTATTACAATTATTTATCTCCTTCTCTCCCTCCCATTTTCCTTCTCTTTCCCTCCCTCCATATATATATATATATATATATATATATATATATACACACACACCTTGAAGGGAATGTTTTAGATAATTATTCAATAGTTTACAATTAATTTGACACTGAATATATGATATGGTAGAAAATATTTGCAAGTCACATACTTATAAGGGGTTACTATTCAAAGTATATAAGCTCTTATAATTCAAATACAAAAACCTGATCTAAAATATACAAAAGATTAACATATCTGCAAAGAACATTTCCAAATGCTCAGTAGGTGTATGAAGATGTTCATCATCTCTTATGGTTAAGGAATGCCCATGAAGATCACAATATGATATCACCTTACATCTCATCTCACATTTGTTATGATTCCCATAACTAAAAAAAGAAAACAGTATGTATTGGCAAGAATGTGGAAGAATGTAGTGAAATTAGAAACCTTGAACAATGTTGGAAGAAAAGTAAATCAGTACAACTCTTACAGAAAATAATATAGAATATAGTTTTCTCAAAAACTAAAAATAAAACTACCAAATGAGGTCACAACATTACTTCCTTTTATTTATCTAAAGAATTAAAGTCAGAGTAGTAATGATATGTTAGCATTCCTATGCTCACTGCAGCACTATTAACAATAGCCAAGAAGTGGAAACAGAAAACCTGTCAACTAATGAAAAAATATTTAAAGAAAATATGATGCATACAAAGATATATCATAACCTTAAAAAAAAGCAAATCCTGTTGTATGCCACAACATGGATGAACTTTGAGGACATTATGTTGAATGAAATATCAGTTACAGACACACCAGGATTCTGCTTATATGAAGTTTCTAAAATAATCAAACTCAAGGAAGGAGAAAGTAGAATGGTGCAATTCTCTTGAAATTTATCTAGTCATTCAATAGAATTTCAAATATTCATGTACTGTATTTATTATCATACTTTGAGGTTTAAAAAATAATAGCCATCCAAACTAAAGTTAAGATTACTAATACCCTGCTTTCTCGTCAGATTGTATAAATCTTTTGCCTTTTATTAAAGACTACTAAAGGCTGGGAAAGGTGGGGGTACTAAGATAGATGGAGATTGGATAATAAATACAAAATAAAATACAAATGACAGTAACAAGTCATACTGTTCCACAGCAGAGTGGGGTCCCTATAATCAACAATAAAATATTATATACTATATAAAGAACTTGAAGTGAGGAGTCAGTAGACTCTAAGCAAAAAAGAAAAAAAAAATAAAGTGATGGAAAGGATAGTTGCCTGAATTTATTGGCCTATTGAGTGTATGCATGGAAATATTACATTGTACCCCATTAAATATGCAAGTATCACATTTCAATCAGAAATTGAAAAAAATAAGAAATATTGTTTTATTTTTAGCAGTAAACATGCTTGACGAGTTTATTGAATTTACCTGACAGACCAGGCAGGCATCTGATGAAATAACTGAGAGCCTAGTCTTTTTCTAGACTAGAATTTTTTTAAAGATATGAATGTGGACCCTCAATATCCACCGCCCTTTCTGAGATATTGATGGGTGGAGGGCTTCTGGGGTGTGGGATTCTTGAAATTCCTCCAAAAACTTCATCAGCACAGCATCACTGGAAATAATAGCCTCCTTAGTACAGGGCTGGGAAGATTCACTTACTATGCCCTGGAGAGAATGCTGAGGCCCACCAAACAAAATTATTGAGAAATGACAGTACTTTTGATTTGCAAATGCTAGTCTGCTCCCAACTCTTGTATCTACACTTTTTTCTCATTCAATCACACAAAAATTCCCATCATTAAGAATTCTAATTTTCTTTATATCCCTCTTGATTTCTCTGAAAAATTCTGGAACCAAATGAAGATAACAACAAACCAAAAACAACAAACCAAACTCAAAATTAGTAGTATGAAAGACATAATTAAAATAAAAAAATTGAAACAAAAACTCAAAAGAGAAGTGAAATAAAGATTTTTTTTGAAAAAATTAATAAAATTGATATACTATTGGCTCAGCTAATCACAAAAAAGAGGGGGAAGGAGGGAGAAGATCCAAATTAATAAAATCAGAAACAAAAATGGAATATAACAAAAGATACCACAGAAATACAAAGAATCATCAAGAATTACGACAAAGAGCTATATGCCAACAAATTGGAAAATCTAGGAGAAATGGCTAGATTCCTAGACACATACACGCTACCAAAATAGAGTCATGAAGACAAAGAAAGCCTGAATAGACCAAAAACCAAGATGGAAATTGAATCAGTAATAAAGACCCCCAAACAAAGAAAAGCTTAGGACTAGATGATTTCAGTGCTGAATAGTACTATACATTTAAAGAGGAACTAAATAAAATTATTCTCAAGCTATTCAAAACAATTGAAAGGAAGTTAACCCTCCCAAACTCTTTCTATGAGGACAGTGTCATCTTAACTCCTAAAGCAGAAAAAGATATAACAGTGAAAGAGAACTACATACCAATATCTCTGATGAAAAGATGGAAAATCCTCAACAAAATACTAGCTAATTGAATCCAAAAACATTCACTCAGTCCAAGTGGGATTTCTCCCTGGTATGCAGGGATGGTTTGATATTTGCAAATCAATAAATGTGATACATCACAGTAACAAACCAAACAAAAAATCATATACTTTTCTCAATAGATGCAGAGAAATCATTGGATAAACAACAACATCCTTTCATGATGAAAACTTCAAGCAAATTGGGTGTGGAAAGAACATACCTCAACACAATCAAGGCAATTTATGACAAAACAATACCCAGCATGTTATTTAATGGGGAATAGATGTACACTTTCCCAACCAGAATCTGAAGCCAAACAAGGATGCCCACTTTCACCATTGCAATCAATATAGTACTGAAAGTTTTAGTCAGAAAAAGAAATCAAAGGTATACAAATTGGAAAGGATGAAGTCAACCTGTTGGCAGATGACATAATTCTATATAGAGGATAGTCAAAACACTTCATTAAGAACTATTGGAACTCATAAAATAATTTGGTAAAGTTGCAGCATATATAATTGACACACAGAAATTAAAAGCCTTTGTATGCAGAGTCAATGCCATGGCTGAAAAAGAACTTGTAAGATCAATCCCATTCACAATAGCTACAGAAATAATTAAGTATCTTGGAATGCATTTAACCATGGAGGTAAAAGATCTGTATGATGAAGATTATAAAACATTAATGAAAGAAATGGAAGAAGGCAAAAAAAATGGAAAAATATTTCATGTATGTGGACTGGAAGAATCAATATCTATAAAATTACCATATTACCAAAACCCATTTACAGATTCATGTGATTCCATTCAAAATTCCAATTGCATTCAGATCCAGAAAATATATAGGAAAATTCACACAAATAAACGAGAGACCCTAAATAGCTAAATCAATCTTAAACAACAAAAACAATGCTGTAGGAATCACAATACCAGATTTCAAGACATATTACAGGGTAGTGATAGTCAAAACAGCCTGCTACTGGCACCAAAATAGACTTGTAGTCCAGTGGAGCAGAATAGAATCCCCAGAAATCAATCCACACATACACATCCATCTAATTGTTGACAAAGCAACTAAAATCAATCCCTGGAGTAAAAACAGTATCTAAAACAAATGGGCTGGGAAAATTGGAGCCTCCACATGTGGAAGTATGCAGCAAGACCCCTAGCTTACACCTTATACAAACATAAACTCAAAATCGATCTAAACCTATACCTGATACCATAAACTACTAGAGAAAAAAATTGGGGAAACTCTGCATGACATTGACATTGGCAAAGACTTTTGGAAAAGGCACTAGAAGCACAGGTAATCAAAGCCAAAATGACAAATAGGGTTACATCAAGCTGAGAAGCTTCTGTACTGCAACAGAAACACTCAGCAAAGTGAAAAGGTAACGAACAGATTGAGAGAAAATATTAGCAAACTATGCAAATGATACAGCATTAGCATACAGAATCTATAAAGACCTCAAGAAACTCAACAACAAAATAAACAATCCAGCTGAGAAATGGACAAAGGACTTGAACAGGAATTTTTCATTAGAGGAAATTCAAATGCCCAGTAAACATATGAAAAAATGCTAAGGATCACTGGCCATCAGGAAAATGCAAATTGAAACCACTGTTTCACCCCAGTTAGAATGGCTCTCAAACAGAATTCAAAAAATAACAAAAGCTGGTAAGGATGTGGGGAAAAAGCTACTCTAATCCACTGTTAATGGGGATGCAATCTATTACAGCCATTGTGGAAGACAGTGTGGAGATTGCTCAGAGATCTGAAAATAGATCTACCAAATTATCTGGATATCACACTCCTGGGAATTTACCCAAGGGAAATGAAATCAGCATATGAAGGAGTTATCTGTACCCCCATGTTTATTGCAGCTCAATTCGCAATAGCTTTTGGAGGACCATGTTTCACAATCCCAGTATGGGGGCCTTAGTCATGGCAGCCATTTATTGGATGAAGGCAATACCCTTTCCCAAATAGTCCTTTCTCACTATTGGGAGGCTGGAACAAGAGCTTCACTATTTTCCCATATCTAAGGGCCTAAAATTTGAAAATGAAGTGCCTAGAGCTACCTTAATATTGTAGGAGTAGGAATTTGCTTCATGATATACATCCTCTCTGGGACCAATCTCTGTTTTTCACTGGTGAGGCTGAGTCATAGTTTACTTCCTGACATACCTGTTGTTCTTTCATGGACAACTGATGACCACATTCTGTTTGAACATTAATGGTTCTAGACAAATGCCCAAAACGTCTGTCTCAGGTGGGGAAACAGACCAGCAAATCATCTACATTTTAGATCATCTTCTCCACTTACTTCAAGAATTTTGTTCTTTTTTTAAAATATTTATCTTATTTAATTGAAAGGCAGAGTTACAGACAGGCAGAGAGAGAGAGAGAGAGAGAGAGAGAGAGAGAGAGTGTCTTCCATCTGCTGGTTAACTACACAGATGGCATCAATGGGCAGAGCTGTGCCCATCCAAAGCCAGGAGCCAGGAGCTTCTTCCGGGTCTCCCATGCAGGTGCAGGGGCCCAAGGACTTGGGCCATCTTCTACTACTTTGCCAGGCCATAGCAGAGAGCTGGATCAGAGTAGAACACCAAGAAATCGAACTGGTACCCATATGGGATGCCAGCACTGTAGGCAACAGAGTGCCAGAGTGCTAGCCCCAAGAGTTTTGTTCTTTAGGTCCTTGACAAACAAGGCCTTGTGTAAATAGATGGGGACTTTCTACAAATCCTTGTTGCAGCACATTCCAGGTTAACTGTCACTTTATGTCTTATTTGCTAACCCATTTAAAGGCAAATATGAACTTAATGCAGTGGATTTAGGCTTAATAATATTTGGGCAGGTTTCTAAGATCTTGTTAGCTACATGTGAGGTCCAAATTTCTGGGTTATCCTGTAGATCTTTCTCTTCATATTTGATCTTCTGCATGGAGGTGTCAATCTCTGCTAATGAAGCATGGTTCCAGAGCAGACCCATCCCCTGTGCTTTTATGCCAGCGATAGCTATGGCTTCTGCTGCCTGTTACGTTGATTGTGTAATGACAAGGGGTAGCAGGGACCTATGCTCTCTCCTTCACCCCCAGTGTCTGACTACAGATTGGTCGGCACTGAGACAGGGAGCTGGCTGCACTCCCCAACTACACCTCCATTCTTTCTCACAACCCTCCCCTGCCGTCTTCAAGTCCCTAGCATATTCTGGCACTAAGGGTTAAAACCCCTTGGATAGAGGGAGGAAAGGCGAATGTCGCTATCCACCAGAGGTTGGAGCAATTGCACCCATAGGGAGTGTCTACCCCTGGGGCAGGACACCTGTATCATGGATGGGGAGGTATACCAAGAAGACAAACAGGAGGTATGCAAATGCCTTTCCAGTGGCAGCCAGCTAAAAGGTGAAAAAATGATAAACGGATGTTTTTGCCTTGCATAAGCTAACATATTAATCCAACAGGCTGAGTTCTTTAAAGGTGGACTTAAAAAAAGATCGGATAAACTAAATATTAAATAGTTAGGCATTTCCAGGTCAAAATATGGAATAAAAAGGAAGATCCAGCCATAAAAGAATTCCAAACAGAGACTTATAGATAGTCAGATCTGAGTTATGTTCTGGATATGAATGCCAGAAAAACATTTGGTAAGCTCTAGTATTCTTGGGCTACATGATAGAAGCCCAGAATCCTAGGGAACTTCCTAATAAAGTTCAAAAACTCAAAAATTTTAGTTTACTTGGTAAGCTCTAGTGTAAATGTATGGTAACAGTAGTAAATTCTGGGAACTCATGATCCATAACCCATGGACTACATGATGAAAGTCTAGAAACCAAGGGAAGTACTTAAGTGGAGGTCTTTGTGAGTGGAATGGTAAGCACAGGGGTGCCTGCTCTCCCGTTTAGATGGCAGGGATGCCTGCTACAATTTTTCCTCTATTCTCTTTCAGATGAGTACCAACCTTCCTTACTTTTGTGACTCACCAGTAGGCTGTATTCTCAAAAATTGGTCACAGTTTGATTCTCTGAGTTTCAAGAAGAAACAACTAATTTATCTGTGCAACACCACCTTGCAACAATATAAATTAGGTGACCAGGAAGCCTGGCCAGAAAATTGGACTTCAAATTATAATACCATTTTACAGCTAGATCTATTCTGCTGTGGCACAGTAAATGGCTGGAAGTCCCTTATTTACAGGGCTTTATGGTAGTAAGAGAATCATGATCTCTTAAAAACTGCAAGGTAGACTTAGCTATGCTAACTTCACTTAATCTACCTCCAAAAGCCCACTATGAGGCAAAGCAAACAAACTTCCATCACAGAATGCCACCCCTTTAAACATACAAAAGTCTCTACCCTCCATTTCCTGACAAGTGAGCTGTTTTCCTTTGCTGGGACAATCTACCTTCAGCTCCAGTACAGAAGCTATTAAAATGCATCCCTACAGAAGACTGCAAGACAATATAACCCATTCAGAATATGAGTTAACTTTACAATGAAGGATTCAAATGAGATAAAAGAGATATGGGAGCCTTCAGTGAAGACTCTAATATATGGTTAGATAGATGGTATATACTGACTAGCACATTTGAACTCACTTGAATGGATGCAGCTTTCCTTCTAAACACTGTCCTAACTCACAGGGAAAGATGAATGGTGTTGAAAGATGCTTGTGACTATAGAAGTCTAGCTCAGGCCACCCAAGACCATAGAAAGCAGTTTCAAAGATTAGAGATGAGACTGAGCACCCCCTTGGCTGACAACCTAAAAGCTATTTCTATGGTCGGATTTATCAGAGATCAGAAGGAACAGGAGACAACTAGGAATAAGACAGCATGAAGGTGGTGGGCTCAGTGGCTTTATGCAGTGATACCTGCTTTATGTGGTGATCTGGTGTTAAAGGGATCCAACAAGGCCACTTCACCCCAAATAGTACCTGTTATCACTGTGGAAAGTCAGCAGTTCCAATGGAAGTTGGCTTTTGTGGAGGCCTTGCCTGTTCTGCAAAAGTCAGGGCAAGGGTAATGGGACTGCCCTGGGCATTGAAGAACACCTGCATCAGAATTGCAGGCCCTGTTGCCTCCAAGCTAAAGGAAACCTTTTGGTCTAACTGGCTCCCAAGCACCAATCACTATTAAGAGGAAAGATCTTAGGGTCCTCGTTGTCATAGCAGATCAGACCCTGAATTTTAGATACAATAGTCACCTACTCTGTTAGCTCTCTATTAGGGTAGCTCACCTCCTACACCAGCCAGGTAATGACAGTCAACAGCGTGCCTTCCCTGAGGAGATTCACACCTCCGTTGTAATGTCTCTGCCAGTACTAAGTATTAATTTCAATAAATTAAGCAATATTGTACATTATGAAACTATTTGTTGAAATGTAAGGAAAAAATATTACCTTGGGATTCAATGATTTGAGGAGTATAACAATTATTTGTAATTAAAGAATGTGTACTTAAAATTTGTTTGGAGAAAAGAAAACACAGGAATAACATAATTTCAGTTATTAAAGCAATGTACTATGGAAATAAGAATACACAATTTCAAATTTGTAAGAGACAGGAACTGAATTAGAAATAGCATCTTAGTTTGTCAAAATACATTTTAAAGCAGGGAGAGTACTCTCGGAATTCATTGAGGAAAAAAATCAATCTAGGAAAGACAAAGAAGTAACCCTCACACCATGTGCGTATATCAAGACAACTAAACAATTTATGTCAGAAAGAAACCCCTGTTCTGGTTGTTAATTTGCAGTGAAACTAATCTTTGGCATTTTTCTGTCTAAATAACAACATAAGAGAGTGAAGAGAGTTGTTTTCTTCCACTTACTTCTCTTGAAATTTGGTTTGTGGTGAATTTATTTTGCTGAAGACCAAAGCTTTCCTATGTAATACATAGACATTATTTTCATGTGGCTACCTATATGTAAGTTAATTAAAATAAATGTAAAGTAATTAAAAATTTTAAATATAGTTCGCACTTTAACTAGACAGATTTCAAAAGCTGAAAAGTCATATGTGAACTGTGTCTATTGCCGTGTATAGCACAAATACAGAATGTTGCCATCCATGTGAAAAAGATCTATTGGAATCTAGTTATTCTGGATAAGTGATCCTACATATCAAAGTACAATACCTGGTAGGATTCTGAGGTGAGGCTGAAATTATTTAACACCTGTAATGACAGCTTAAGGCATCTTTTCTATCTTCACATATTCCTCTTTTTAAATGATAAATATCACATTACCTTAATTCTAATTAGAATACAATGGGAAAACAGACAAAAATCCCAACTATGGTTCACTTGTGCAGTTTGATCTGGCATAGTACCCAGTTATTCAATCTGAAGAAATCTCCTAAAGTGAATCGAATGCTCAGCCAAGATTTAAAGCTATTTTTTACCCCATAGTATAGCTCCTGATCAGAAAATAGGGATGGGACTCATTTTCTCTGTTAGTCATCTCTCCAGGTGTCTCTGATGCAGAGTAAACCTTAAGAATTATTGCATTTCTACTTCTTTCTACCTGAAAAAAAATTATGCTTATTTTCTCCTCAGCATTTATACCTGATTATGAGAATACAGTTCCTTTGGAAGTTCACAGTTAGCTGCCTTCTTAAATATCTTTCCTACCTACTCACAATTAGTTTTTTAAAAATACCAGTTAGGGATATCCATTTTTGTTTTATTTTAATTTTTTCCATTGATGTTATTGGATGTTTAAAAAATGTACATATATATTCACTATATAATGGCTATTTAAGATATCAAAAAGATGATATTTTATGTTAAATTCATATTAAGTGAAATTTCATCATCTAGAGAAAAATAGAGTCAATGTATTAGTCAATTTAATGCATAAAATATAATGTGCAAGAACTGACATTGAATAAATATATTAATGACTTTTTTTTAGATTTAAAAGCACAATTTATTAGAGTTAGAGTCCTCCAGCCAGAGTGGCATGGAGGGGCTCCAAGAAAGGCAACACTCGAAGGGATCAGTGGTGCTAGTCAGATTGACATTCAGCTACAAGGTAGGGATGAAACCCCAAACCATCAAAGACCTGGTTTGCAATCCTTTACTCTGTCTGGCTTGCTCATTATAAAACAAAAAGAGCCATAAGAAGGTGAGTTACCTAATTTGCTATATAGTAAGCTGGGAGCCTAGAAGGGTGGAGTCTCCACTCCCTTGCAATTCTCATATTAAGATTGGAAGCTCCCAAGGAGTGGGGCAGGGGCTTTTGAGCTTGCTAAGAATAACTCTTGGGGGAAAATAGCATTGTGCACACTCATTTTCCACTGGGACCACCCTGATTGCTCATTAACCCATCTGACTCCTCACATTCTCTCCCCTAGAAGGATGGACTCTAACTTCTGTTAGGGAACTGGGACAATGATAGCTCTGGTTTCTTCACTGAGTAGGGGTAGAGTAGCAGTCAAGATAGGCCTCTAGCAGCAAGTGGGGGATGCAGTGCCAACCTGCAGAAACTTTTTCTAGAATTTCACTGTTTCAAGTCTGAAGAATATACATCTATTTACTTATTTATTTATTTATTTATTTTTGAGAGGTAGAGTTACAGAGAGGAAAAGACAGAGAGCATGGTCCTCCATCCACCGTTTCACTCCTCAAAATCTATCATCTATCTCTCTATCTATCTATTTACCTATCTATTTATTTATTTATTTTTTTTGAGAGGTAGAGTTACAAAGAGGAAAAGACAGAGGGAATGTTCCTCCATCCACTGGTTGACTCCCCAAATGACCACAACGACCAGAGCTGAGCTAATCCGAAGCCAGGAATCAGGAGCTTCTTCTGGGTCTGCCACGTGGGCACAGGGGCCCAAACACTTCAGTCACCTTTTACTGCTTTTGCAAGGCATAGCAGAGAACTGGATCTGAAGAGGAGCAGCCAGGACTAGAACGGGTACCCATATGGGATGCCGGCACTGCAGGTGGAGGCCTAACCTACTGCACCACAGTGCTGGCCCCAACTTTGTTGATATTTTGAAATATTGTAATGACAACCTGAGGAACATATTATATGAGTACAATCAGAGATGATTGTGTCAAACCTGAGTATTGCCAAAAAGTGTTGGTCTCTGGTTTTGACAACTTCACATCAACTGTTCTGTAATTTTAACGTCTATCATATTGATTGGTTTGTTTATATCACAAGGCAAATACTTTCAATTGTTTGTTGAATATAACTTAGTTTCTCAGATTGATATAATGAGATTTATTGTAAGCAGGAAGTGAAATAGAAAAGTGGCCTCAGCTAAAGACGAGGAACTAAGAAAACAAACAGGTGATAGCCAAATGATATAATTTGATACTGAATGGAAAGTGGTTTGGTGTTTAAATAGATTACATGGGTGGTAAAATTGACTCATTAGATGTGCCACCATTTACATTTGTTTAATTATACACACACATACAAACACACACACTCGTACATCTTCTACAACATAACTATCAGTGTCTCTAATTCCTGTACTTTGAAAATCCCACTGTATTGTTATTTTTATCATTATGGGAGTCATTTAAGCATTAAGTATCATGGAAATAAAGCAATGATACATTTTATGTATACACATGTGAACATAACCTCTCTATTTTCCCTTGCAGTTCACTTCGGTACCATCTATCACTGAAAATTTTCAAAAGTTTTCAAGACAGAAACTGAAAAGAAATTGGGATTTTTTTTTTTACTAGCAGACTATTTTCAGAGTGCAATATTTACTTCCTTCCAGATGTGGGAGATGGTCTATGGTCTATGAAGTTTTGTTCTTTTTCGCCTTATAGGGATGGGGGCCAGAGGGCAGAGGAAGATAGAAACAATAATTCTCCTCACTTTCCAGAAGTATGACAGCTTAGTCTCTTAGTCATAGTTTAGATCATCATATTGAACACTTATTGAGTTGCTAAGAATAAAAATTATATTTCAGTAAATGATTGAGGATACAATTTTATCTTGAAAATGAAAAATGTGTGGTTTATAAAATGAATCTGTCATGTGCCTGAAGATCCACAATCCAAATAATGATAGACACGCCAATAAATATATTTTTTAAAATATGGATCCCACACTCATAGAAGTGCTTGTTCCTGTATAGTTGCTGTGATTATAAGAAGCAGAAAGACTATGCCAGCTCAAAATTTTGGCTTGATCCTTGGAGAATTAAGCTCAAGGACAGCTAGTATTTTAATAACTGAGAAAAAAAAATTCAAATTATGATTCAAATTCAAGCATAAAGAATTTGAGCATTATCTAGAACATTGGAATATGCGTACTTTGCTGTATATACACACATATAAGGACATATGCATATACATGTACATACACATGTAAACATGTATTTTTACATGAAAATAAATAAGTGAAAACAGAGTAGAAAACTATCTTTTCCTAAAATTTGGAGTTCCTTATACTTTTACTAGTTCATGGTTTACTAGTTTACTTGTCCAATTTTGGTTTTTGTTTATATTAATATAGGCTGTGGAGCAGACTTTTCTCAGCTTTGGCACTACTGACATCCTGAACTACATAAATATTTGATGTGATGATGGGGTTCTCCTGCACACTGTAGAATGATGCAATAGTCCCTGGTCTCAACCCAGAGTCCAACAGAAGCTAATATCCTAACTGTGATGATCAAATGTTTCAATATTTCCAGATGTCCCATGTGGGAGAGATCACCCCTAGTTAAATATCACTGCTTAGAGACAACTATCAAACAAAATAAACTCTCAGAAACCCTTTTCAACATATTCATACTTTATGTAATTATGTAATATAATTTAAATATTATATATTGCTATATTAAATAGCATATCTATTGTTTCTTCTTTGAGGAAAAATTGAATATGAGAAGTATGATGATTCACTCAATAAAATCTATACATTTTTATTTTGAAAATTCTGCTTTACTTCATTGGATAACTGCAATGAGTGTATAACTATTAATTGTAACAATTAAGAAAGTGTGTAACTATATAACAATAAACTTCAAACCCTGTATTAGAATTTTAAAGCCTACCTCTATCTGCACCTTATGTAAAATTATTTCTCTACACAAAGGAAATACTATTAAAGAACATGAGCTTACAATTGCTTTAAAAATCAATTCTTGTTTAATTTTTAAAACCTATAGAATCTTGCAGTACTTTGATACTTATGCATTAAATCCCTATAAAACATTGTGCAGCTTTGTTAGAAGTTTCAAGGACATATTGAAGGAGAATTAAATTATCAGACAGCATTGCGGCTTGTTCTTATATTTACATTTATCTTCACATGGGGTAATTTATTTGGGGGGCAAAGAGAACTATACATCACACTAATGTGCACTCACTTCAAAATTTGCCCTTCATGCTGTGACTGGACACCGTTTGGCTCAGCTTGCAGGGGTTTTCTCAGCTGAAGAAGAAATTTTAAACATGTAGGCTTCATGGTTGTCTCCACTTAGAACATAATTTCTGCTTTACATGTGTGTGGGAGTGACGAAACGACACAAAACAAAAAGAACCCTTTGCTAAAAAGAATAACCTCCGCAATAGTCATTTCCAAAACCTGCTGAACGCATCCTCAGATGTCTACACAGATGGTGAAGTGGTGAAATGGAACCAAGAACACCTTGAGGCAGTTGTAGTTAATCTCTGGAGAATTTCAAAGGAGAAACATATCTAAAGTCTGTATCCACCCTGCAAGTCAAAAAGGCATTTTCAGCATAGTTGCTGAAAAGTAAGGGTGCAATTTTTGCATATCTATTCTTCTGTTCAACAATATTATGGAGTTTTACTTGTTATAGAAATGCAAGATTACAAGGCTGGCCCTGCTGCTCAATAGGCTAATCTTTCGCCTGAGGCGCCAGCACAAGGGGTTCTAGTCCCGGTCTGGGCGCCGGATTCTGTCCTGGTTACTCCTCTTCCATTCCAGCTCTCTGCTGTGGCCTGGGAAGGCAGTGGAGGATGGCCCAAATGCTTGGGCCCTGCACCCCATGGGAGACCAGGAGAAGCACCTGGCTCCTGCCTTCAGATCAGTGTGGTACACCGGCCGCAGCACGCCAGCTGTAGCGGCCATTGCGGGGTGAACCAACGGAAAAGGAAGACATTTCTGTCTCTCTCACTGTCTACTCTGCATGTCAAAAAAAAAAAAAAAAAAAAAAAAGAAAAGAAAGAAAGAAATGCAAGATTACAACATGGCTTTATTTGAGGAATAAATTATCAAGAACATTTACTGTAACTTTGTCCTAAACTGTTTCTAATTTTTTAAAAGATTTATTTATGTATTTGAATGTCAGGTTTACAGAGAGGGAGGGAGAGAGGGGGAGAGACATTGAGAAATCTTCCATCCTCTGCTTCACTCCCCAGATTGCTACCTCTGGGCCAGGCTGGAGCCAGGAGGTTCATTTGGGTCTCCCATGTTTCAGGGGCCCAAACATTTGAGGCATCTTCTGCTGCTTTTCATGGACCTTTAGCAGGGAACTGGACTGGAAATGGGGCAGGTTGGACACAAACCTGTGCCTAGATGGGATGTTGGTATTTCAGGAGGAAGCTTTACCTGCTGTTGAAGTAGGCAGGCATACAGGCTAAAATTGATTAGATTTGTGAGCTGGAAGACCACGCCTTCACCACGCCCCTGTGTGACTTCACGCCCTACCTGATTACTCCCACCACAGCCCCATGTGACTTTAGGCTCTACCTGACCATACCTGAGCGCCCACCTGCCCACAAGCCACTCCCCTGTGGAAAATATATAAAAAGGCAGGGAGTGTTGCAAAAGGCTCTCTGCCTCTGCTTTGCTGCCGGTGATAAGCGGTGGATAGCAGCTCAAGGTGCTTGCTGCACGTGGCTTTTAGCCTGCTCTCTGCGTGGTATGGATGCTACCCTAGTTTCCAGACTTTCCCCTCTCTCCAACCTGAACTAAACCCTCACTTTCCTAGATACCTCTCGCACTAAATAAAAACTTAAAATGTACCACGCTGCCTTGTTTATCTGTGCCGGTATTTAGAATTCTTCTCTAAGTATTAGGCAAGAACCTTCTTGGGCTTACTAATATTGGGGATTTATTAGTAAGCATGTGGTGAAGTCATATGGCACCCCAAATTCCAGTAGCATATGTGGCACCCCAAATGACGCTTCTGGGGAACTTTAAAGGGCCACATTTTTGTGTAAATTTTAGGGGGTCATGTCCAATTTCACTGCTACACAACAACGCTGGTCCCTGCTGTTTCTAATTTTGCTAATTTCTATAAATTCTGTTCTAATGACCTACATATACAATCTAGGCTGAAAAACAGCCATGCCAGGAAGAGGAGAAAACTTTATAGTATAAGTAAGAAGACAAACTCCATTTCCATTCATTAAAAAGTGAGTAGCAAGACTCCAAGAACTTTTTGATGTTTAACAACAGGGTGATAAATAATATTTTAATATCAAGGATGACATTCAAAAGTATTCCCTGGACAATTTATGGCCAAGTCTGTTATATAGCTCCAAGTAAGCAATTAAAATGTGGGAAAGGAACCAAAAGAATTTGATCTATTTTGCAAAAATAGTCACTGTAAATTTGTATTTATAAAAATAAGAATGGGAATAGGAGAGGGAGGAGGAAGAGGGGTGAGAGTGTGGATGGGAGGGAGGGTAGGGTGAGAAGAATCATTATGTTTCTAAAATATTATTAATGAAATGCATGAAGTTTGTATACCTTAAATAAAAGCTTTCTGAAGAAAAATGAGACTAATTTAAAAAATTAAAATACAATCATTTTTAAGAAGTGTTTCTCTTTGCTATATTATTTTGTAAAATGTTCCATTTAACTGAGAAAGAGAATCCTTTTGTGTATGAATATACATATTTACATGCATGAATATTTATGTGTGTGTTTATGTATGTGTGTATGTGTGTGAACACAGAATTATTGGTTACTATTAAATAAATATAATTATATATGATTATTTCACAAATATTAACCATCAACCATATTCAGAGTTTTTCAAAAAGAAAAGTTACTAAGAGGTTTTAGATCTCTGAGACAAGAAATGCTTATGTTGATAAGCATATTAAAACAATTAAACATTTGTACTTCTTTATTCTTTTGATAAATTGCGGCATTTATGGTTCAGTATAGTATTTTTAAAACTTTTCATTATGAAAATATATTGCCACATATGTCAATTAAAACACTTTTCCCTAAGAACCAGCTGTGAAGTACAATTTGACATCCAAAGCTTAAATTCTATGAAAATTAATTTATTATCATATATTTACTAAAGAAAATTGTGATGAGAAACATGGAAGCCATATTTTATATCCTTCAAATTGAATCTGCCTTCAAATATTTTTGAGTTCTACAGCTCTTCTGCTATAATGTTGTATATTTTTGTATACTTGAATAAACACATATCATGCATCGTACCAAATGACTCCATATCAACTTTTCATTTTCTCCTCCCATATTATTGTTTCTTCTGTGTCTTTCTAGAAGTTTCAATAATTGTTTGTGTAGGAAGAATCTTACTGAAAAGAAGAAATGAGAATATCATCACAAAATCCTTCTCAATGGAAGTATCAGAGAAAAGAGTAAAAATGATATGTTAATGCAAATTTATCCCATTAAATATAAGAATATATGAAGGCACTTCAAATATATTAAAAATAGAATTAAAATATTTTAATACAAACATTTTCTTAAATTCCTGCATAGTTTTTTTTGCCAGAATTCTCACTACCATGAACATTTCAGAGGCCAGCTATATAGAGGAATATTAAAATTTTTTGAACCAGCATATTATCTTTTAATTGTTTTCTGTAAATATTTGAAGTGTCCTCATTTTTGATACTAATCATTTATTTTGTTTGGAATAATGTAAATGTAACAAAAAAGCAGAATAAACAATTTATTAAGTTTGATAGAAATATAAAAATTGTGTTTATTCAGGTGGCACGTATTGAACAAACTATTTAAATCATAGATAGCACAAATAACTAAACTGAAGAGTGATCCCTGTTAGGAATTTGGAAAACATTATGTTGAGTGAAATTAGCCAATCCCAAAGGGACAAATACCACTTGTTCTCCTTGATAGGTGACAACTAACTGAGCACCAAAAAGGAAACCTCTTAAAGTGAAATGAACACTAGGAGAAACGGTGACTTGATCAGCCCTCACCCTGACTGTTGATGAGCAATTAATATGTTATCCCTCTTAGTACTTTTTTGTTTGTTCTACTTAATACTTTTGGTTGAATACTGTAATCAATACACAATTCTTCTTAAGTGCTGAAACTTAACTGAAAAGTGATCACTGTTAAATATAAGAGTGGGAATAAGAGAGGGAAGAGATGTGCAATTCGGGACATGCTCAAGCTGACTTACCTCAAAAGGTAGAGTTAGAAACATACCAGGGGATTCCAATTCAATCCCATCAAGATGGCATGTACCAATGCCATCTCACTAGTCCCAGTGATCAATTTCTGTTCACAATTGATCGTAATGATAGGACTAAGAACCAAAGGGATCACAGAAACAAGAATAGTGTCTGCAAATACTAGCTGATAGAATAAAAAAGGGAGAGAATGATCCAACATGGGAAGTGAGATACACAGCAGACCCATAGAATAGCAAATGTCCTAACAGCACTCTGGCCTCAGAATCAGCCCTTAAGGCATGCGGATCCGGCTGAAAAGCCCATGAGAGTATTACAGGCATGGAAAGCCAAGACACTCTGGGGGAAAAAAAGAAAAACCTAAATGAAAGATCTCCACGAGTGAGATCCCAGTGGAAAGAATGGGTCATCAAAGAAGGAGGTACCTTTCTCTGAAGGGAGGAGAGAACTTCCACTTTGACATGGCCTTGTCTAAAAATGATCGGAGTCAGTGAACCCAGGGGGCTTCCATAGCCTTGGCAGCTCATGACAAGAGCCTAGGGTGATTACTGATGCCATAAACAAGAGTGTCTGGCCGGCGCCGCGGCTCACTAGGCTAATCCTCCGCCTAGCGGCGCCGGCACACCGGGTTCTAGTCCCGGTCGGGGCGCCGGATTCTGTCCCGGTTGCCCCTCTTCCAGGCCAGCCCTCTGCTGTGGCCAGGGAGTGCAGTGGAGGATGGCCCAGGTGCTTGGGCCCTGCACCCCATGGGAGACCAGGAAAAGCACCTGGCTCCTGGCTCCTGCCATCGGATCAGCGCGGTGCGCCGGCCGCAGCGCGCCGGCCGCGGCAGCCATTGGAGGGTGAACCAACGGCAAAAGGAAGACCTTTCTCTCTGTCTCTCTCTCTCACTGTCCACTCTGCCTGTCAAAAAAATAAAAAATAAAAAAAAAATAAAAAAAAAAAAAACAAGAGTGTCAATTTGTTAAGTCAACAACAGGAGTCACTGTGCACTTACTCCTCATGTAGGATCTCTATCCTTAGTGTGCTGTACATTGAGATCTAATGCTATAACTAGTACTCAAACAGTATTTTTCACTTTATGTTTCTGTGTGGGAGCAAACTGTTGAAATCTTTACTTCATGTATGCTAAACTGATCTTCTGCATATAAAGAGAATCGAAAATTAATCTTGATATGAATGGAAGGGGAGAGGGAGTCGGAAAGGGGAGGGTTGCGGGTTGGAGGGATGTTATGGTGGGGAAGCCATTATAATCCATATTCTGTACTTTGGAAATTTGTATTCATTAATTAAAAGTTAAAAGAAAATAGTCTTTTTAAAGGTATTTTTGTTTTTTAAAGATTTTATTTGTTTATTTGAGAGGTAGAGTTATTAACAGAGTGGGAGAAACAAAGTTCTTCCACTCTCTGGTTCACTCCCCAGGTGGCTGTGATTGCTGGAGCTGATCTGAAGCCAGGAGCCAGAAGGTTCTTATGGGTCTCCCAAGCAGGTGCAGGGGCCCAAGCACTTGGGCCATCTTCTGCTTTCCCAAGCCACAGCAGAGAGGAGCAGCTAGAACACAAACCGGGACTAGAACTCGGTGCCTATATGTTCCAGCGCCACAGGCCGAGGATTAACCAAGTGAGCCATGGTGCCAGCCCCAGCTAGAAGGCATTCTTACCATACCCCGCTCAATATTTTGATTTTGTGCCCATATGGGATGCTGGCGCTGCAGGCGGAGGTTTAGTCCACTACACCACAGCGTCGATCCTCTAAAATAGTCTTTTTTATCCTCACTTCTAGTGGAGAAAAAAAAAAAAAAAAACTTTTCAAGGCAAAATAGTGTTAAACAACATTAGGCTTATAACTAATACTTAGTGTCTTCCTCTGTTGATTAGGGATAATATAGTAGAGAGGCATCGTGAATAGAACTTTTTACAGTGATGGAAATGTTCCATATCAGCCCAGTCTGATTCTTCAGCTACTATACACTGGTGGTTATTGAGCACAGTCAGTGGGACCAGTGCTACTGAAGAATTTTTAATCTTAGTAAATTTAAATATCATTATTCATATGTATCCATAAAAGATCTATTATATTATCAAGCAATTTTATTGCGTTTATTAAAATACTGCCTCATTTTTCTCCTCAACATTAGACAAAATCAAAATATTGAGCGGGGTATGGTAAGAATGCCTTTTAGCTGGGGCCGGCACCATGGCTCACTTGGTTAATCCTCCGCCTGTAGCGCTGGAACATATAGGCACCGGGTTCTAGTCCCGGCTGCTCCTATTCCAGTCCAGCTCTCTGCTGTGGCACCGGAGGGCAGTGGAGGATGGCCCAAATGCTTGGCCTCCTGCAACTACATGGGAGACCAGGAAGAAACTCCTGGCTCCTGGCTTCAGATTGGTGCAGCTCTGTCCGTTGCGGCCATTTGGAGAGTGAACCAATGGAAGGAACACCTTTCTCTCTGTCTTTCTCTCTCTCACTGTCTGTGAACTCTATCTGTCAAAAAAAAAAAATGTCTTTTAGCAAAATTAGCATCAAAAGTATATTGATACTATATGTTAGAAAGAAAATTTTTAGTACTTATCAACCATCTTCAAATGTCAATTTATTGAATTTATAATTTCATTACAAATTATAACCTATGAAAATTATCGACTTATCATATTAAGACTTGTAGTCAACCAAAAAATTACAATGTGCAACTGAATAATTTCTGATTCATTAATCCATTGTATATATAAAGTATTTGATGGCTTCAATAACAATTAATAACTGAATTTAGCTCTTATTAAGATGTGAGTTGGTGCAGGTTGATATGATCAGTGGTATAGTGAGAAATAAGAATAACAAAACAAGAATACATTGGAACCCAGAGGAAAGACATTCCATTTTTCCAGCCAGATAGTTGTGTGTCTTTAGTAAAATCAAAAGACTATTCTGGGTTTTGGTTTCCCATTTGCGAAATGAAAGATAAATATTCTATGAAAGACATGTTCTTGTCCTATAATTCTATGTCTTTTTTGTTTTTTTCATTGAAAGACCGAGAAACAAGCTTAAAAAAATTGTCCTGTTGTTTGCCACAATGTATTTAATAAGATTGGATCTTTGGGGAAGAATTAATATCTATCCTGAGGCAAACATGCTTTTAAGTAGGATAATTTGTCAAATACTCTTTGAGAGAATGCTGTTGAACATGATCAAAGAGTAGGAGAGAGCACTTGGAATCATCTTGTAGCAACATACAAACACTCCTTGGAGTAGAGCATATGAAATGGAAGCTCCAAGGCACACATAATATTAAATAGAGAAATGAGCTGGGCAACAGACCAGATAAAATATTAACTGTATGAGAACTTAACCATTTCTTTGTGGTTTAGTAAAGATGATAAAATCTAAGAGCAATGATTGGTTATGAAAAAGAGAAGGTGAGGAAATTTGGGGGGGAGACTAAACTTTAGATTTTGCTTTTATAACATCAGTAATGCCATGAGATAACTAAGGGTAATTAAAATATGAATATTTATTAATATGTCATTTTGACTTCACTTTGCTTCTGATCCCTGAACTACCCAAGAAAACCAAAGATATTTTGTTTATACTTTCCAGAAAAATTTTCATCCAGAAGAAACTTAGTAATCTCAATTCAATATCTGTGTAGAGTAAAACTGCAAATGGGCAAGGGAGAACTCAAAAGAAATGGCTTTCTTATATAAATACCTCTCTGTATATCCCCTAACCCCCAACCACCTTCTGTGTGTATGTGTGTGTGTGTGTGTGTGTGTGTGTGTGATGTTTTGGGTATCTCAATCCATTCAACCCCTAATTTTCTTATCTGAGGATTAAGATGAGCTAATATCTATGAATACTTACATTTTAATAGATTGTTTATTTGGAATTACAGACAGCTGAGAGAGAGAGAGAGAGATCCTCCATCTGCTGATTCACTTTCAAAATGGACTCAACAGCCAGAGCTGGAAAAGGCTAAAGCAAAGAGCCAGTAACACCATCCTGTTTTCCCACAGGGATTACAGACATGGAAACAGTTGTACCATCTTTTTCTGCCTTAAAAAACACATTGGTATGAAGCTGGATCATAAGTAGAGCATGTTTGACATTTACTGGCATTTCCATATGGATTCCAATATTGCAAGTGTTTGCCACAACATGAACACCTGCTATATCCTTCAATAACGACAAAGTTTTGTTTATTTGCCTTTTACTTATGAACATAAATGGAAGAGAAGAGATTTGAATTATACACTTAATCTTAAGTAATGAGAGATATCTTATTTATAAAGTTATTTCCAATGTGAAGAATGTAAACATGCATTGAGTTCTAAATAGAAGAAGATATGCATCTTGCTTCACTGTGATCCCAGTTTATAGTCTGTAGGCAATGCAAACATAATAATCAATCATTGAAATTTTTCTCCAATTGAATCAACTATTGCTGAAGGATATTCTAAAGCACTTTCTTTTAAAAGTCAAAATAAATTTTAGTCATATTAGATAATAGTAGAGATAATCCAGATACCATGTATTTAAAAAGAAAATAGAGAGTCTTTTCACTAGAAGAATGAGGAGTTGGAGGAAGGCTCTTCCGGTGTCTCATTAGTCAATACTTTATGTCCACAGCATCACCGACCATTACTTCAGTGATCCTCACTGTAACTGTCACACATGCAAAATTCCCTTTTTAAATTTTCTTATATACATCTGTGGACACTTGACTGGAGCTGATTTAGTCACTGCAGCCTTGTACAGGATTTTAACTGCTGACATACAAGTGAAAAAGGTCTCCTGAGTCATTTGTCTCTCTGGTTTTCTCCATTTTTAGTCTAAGTTACCCATGGTAAAATACCAGATGTTGACTCAGTTATTTTATGGAGTTACAAAAATGTCCACAGTTTTCCTTTTAATTGAATTGGAAAGAATTTGGAATTCAAACATAGTGATGACTCAGACCATGATAAACCTGCAGATGCAGGAAGAAATATATTTTAAGCCTTATTATATACACACCAATGAGGAATTCAATGCAACTTCATGTGTCCATGTCCATGAAATGAAGGAAGAGTCAAAACAATGAGATTAGCTTATGTAGATCAAACTAATACCATTAGAGCTTTTCATTTGGAGTTTAACACAAAAGAAATGCAAAACAAGCAATAGGTAAAATAGAACAGAAAACTTTTATGTCTCCTTCATTTTGGTTTGCAATAATTTCTTTAATTCTAAATTACTCTTTTGCAATTATATGTGTATTACTCATTCTTTCTCTTTTCCTTAGTTCTCCCTCTCTACTTCCCTATCTATATTATCACTCTCATGGGAAACTCTTCACTCTAGACAACTTCTTAGGGGTTTATCTTTTTAGGTGTGATTTATTATTACTAATTAGAGAGAAAGAGAGAGAGAAAGCCAGATTCAGAATGAGAGGGAGAGAGAGAGAGAGGAGAGCATTACCATGTTTTTGGTTCACTCCCCAAATGCCTGCATTGGGTTGGAGCGGGGAGCCAGGAACAAAATCCATGCCACTCTTGTGAGTGGCAGCACTCACCTAGTTGAGGCATCACCTGCCAGGGTCTGCATTAGTAGGAATCTGAAGTCTGTCCTGGAGTAAGTGATTCAATGTAGGTACTCTGATTTGCGGTATGAATATACTAACCATAGTGTTAACAGACTAAAAGCATGGCTTAGGAATTTATATTTTAAATTTCCTTCCCTGACTTGTTCCAACAGCTAAATTTCATTAAAGTTTTTATTTGGTTGAAAGCTGAAAGAGGGAGAAAGAGAAGGAGAGTGAGAGCGAGAGGAAGAGAGAGAGAGAGATTGAGAGAGAATCTCCCATATCTTGTTCACTTTCCAAATGTCCACAACTCCTGGGGGCTGGGCCAGCCCAAATCCAGGAGCCCAGAACTCGTTCTGAGCCTCCCATGTTGGTGGCAAGTATTCAAGTGTTTCAACCATCATCTGTTGCCTCTCTGGGTATGTATTTGTAGGAAGCTGGAATCTGAAGTGGAGGAGAGACTCCAATCTAGGGATTCTGATATGGGAAGTGGATGTCCCAAGTGGGGTCTTATCTCACTGTGTCAAATGCGTGCCCCCTGCAATTGCTAGGTGACTAATACATGTTGTGCCATGGTAATGTGTGTTGGTAAGTGAATATTCATTGAGCTCTGAAGAGCTGGAGTTGAGGCAGCTTCAGGACTTGCATAGGTGACGGTAATTCAGAGTGTAAAGTCAGCAGGTGTTTGCCATAACCATTATGAAAATAACTCCAATATAAATGCTAGTCCCCAAAGGAAGTAAAATGATTAGTTTTATTGACAGGTATTTATTGTAAGTGCTACATAAATCTGTGGTTACAGGGGTTTGGCAAGATTCCTTATTTTAAAATTCAATCGTATACTTTATGACTTGTATGGCACAATTTCTGTTGCCTTTGTCTTTCATTGCTAAAGTCATAGCAATCACAGTGACAGTAGCATACTGGATCAAGAGTTGAAATACTAGAAAAAATTTTGAATGTTGAAAAAAGATATCAAGCCTATGTATTTAATGTCTATCTATCAGAATGGATTGTAAATAGGAATTGTGTCTTTCTTATTCACTGCTGTTTTTCCATTACTCTAGCATGCTGCCTGGCTCACGTTAGGCACTTCACAAAAAAATTTTTTTAATGACTGACTGATTCAATGGTATCTTATAACCACCTTCTCCAGACTGCTGCAACTCTTTCTACTACCCAGGGATCTCACTGTGCACTTAGGGTCATCTTTCATTTCTCAAAGCCACATTACATTTAAACAAGTTTCATAGAATATATGGGCTTAGCAGTAAGGAATAACAATGTAGAAAAGAGAAAAATAATAAACTCAACCAGATAATAAATATGACCACTCAAAAAAAAAAGTAACATAGAAAAAGGTAAGATAGAATTCTTCACAGTATCCTTTACCTATCCCAGCTTCATCCCAGAGGAATTGCCTTGATAGCATCCCCACCTTCTGATGCCATCCTTGAATTCTCCTTGGTTTCACTTATTTGGATTATGTTCTCAGAAATAGGAGCCCTACAAAGTGTAAACTCTCTAAGAGTAATAGTCAGAACTATTTATCTCTCTCCCTTTTTTGGAAAGTACTTTACAACCTACTCTAAGACATTTGCTTTATATTTATGTAGCAAAGAATCCAAGCAGATGGAAACACTGCCCTCAACAATCAATTCAAATCTTCACTTCAATGAAAGGGAAATTAAACTCCTGGAAATTTGACAGAAATCCTCCTGCCCCTTCCAGGCATCTGAATTTCAACTGGAGCCAATCCATATATATAAATAAATAAATAAGTAAATAAATACCTTAGGATGAGAATACTGGATGCCAGCTTCTTGAATTCTAATTAAATTCAGCAAAAATGAAAGCTCCTATTGTATGCCAGATATTATTCTATAATGAAAAAGAAGGTACAAAGTAAAACACAATCTATAAGCCAGGATAAATATGTCCAATCATATCTACAATTTAATATAAATATTGTTATCTTAGGATGATGAACAAAGTGTCAGGAAAGCACAAAGCAAGAGTAATTAATTCACTTTGGAATTTCAAGGGGTCTAGCACAGAGAACCTGCTATTTAATTTGGGCATTGAAAAGAAGGAATAAGCACTTATGAAAGAAAATCTATCATACCTGCAAAGTGAATACATGTATTTATATTTGTAATCCATCTTAAAACCTAGTAAAATTTTAAGAAACTAATGAAAGAGATCCACATTTTTTCTCTACTCCCAAAATAATAAAGAAAGAACAATTCCAGATAAGGGTTATGTAGATATTTTGTATTGTGAAGAGCAGATGAAGAAAATAGCAAACAGAAAAGTTGAATGTCAAGGGCTTGCATTGGAGGATGCCAGTGAGAGGCAGACAGTTTAGCATCATAGCATGGCTAAAGTTAAAGTTTTGGGGTGAGAGTTTGGTGTAGCAATTAATAGACAAGTTAGGACACAAATATCCCACTTAGAGTGCATCAATTTGAGTCCCAACTCTGCCCCTATACCAGCTTCCTGAAAGTGTGCACTCTGGGAAACAGTGAGACATTGATTGTGTTTCCAGCTCCCTGATATCGGAATAATGAGCTGGGCATTTGGGGAGGGAACTGGCAGATCAGAGCTCTCTTATCAGTCTTTCTCTGTCTCTTTGGCAGATAGGAGCACTTTATTGGTCTTTGTCTCTCTAGTCTCAAGTTAACAAAATAAATAAATGAATTAAACTTTGGAATGACTAAAACCTTACGAAAAATTAAGAGGTTTAGTGAAACTAAAGATCACATTCAAGGATGATTGCTTTCCAAATTTTACTGATGTAAAACTGCCAGGATTCAAAACTACTTTGGAACACATACAAATATTGGAAGAAATATAAATAATATATAACATGAATAAGCTATAGTCAACAGAAATGATATATGAGTATTTTTATATGGCATGCTATCATTTTACCTTGGAATATGAATATATTTTTTTTATAAAATAATGTGATAATATGATAACCATTATTCAGATAAGATGTAAATTTATACTCTTCTTCCTTGATGGTACAAGGTTTATGATAAAATTCAAGACTAAATTGCTAATTGGTAACAAGTAAGATATTTTAGGGATTGTAACAACAAATTGGCATGTCCTATGCACATTACATAGCAGCAATCACAGGCTGGTGGAATTGGCTGCATGGGTTTCTTTCTACAAGAACACAGAACAAAGCGATGGGCATTTTGGGACATACAGTTTTCTTCATAGAGGAAAGAAATAAGAAAGAGAACTGCTGGGGAAACTGTCCACGCTTCTCAGAAACAGTTCACCAAGCATATCACAAGTCTATTACTGTAATTTATGGGACACAGCATATTCTTCCCACAAAAGACACTCAGTATGAGGTGGCACTGAGTAGCATGAATCCTCCTACAGGGAGTGGAGCATATACAAGGATATGTATGGGGCAATACAAGGAACACAAATACAAATACAAGGAATGATGGAGCAATCCGTTACACTATTCCTGAAATAAAATCAGACAAAAAATACACCAGTAAAATTATGTCAATATTATTAGCATCATTAAAATGTTTTTCACAACAAAATGTATGCCCTTTAATATGTGAAATATTTGATAAACTCTTGTTGAAATTGAAAGATTTCAAATAAATAAATAAATCTTTCATAATTGAAACCAATTATGGATGGTTATTATTATTTAAATTTGTTGTGATTTTATGACATTATGAAAAGACACGAAAATGAAAGACAATACTCATCATTAAGCAAGTTATAATTTTGTACATTTAATCATTTTTATTTTCCTATGGGTTTTATACAGATATGTTCTTGTGACTTGATATTTTATGGATTTCTATCTACTGTGACTTGAATCATTTTTATAGATAAATGTTTGGTTCATTTAATTTAGATGAAAGGCAGAGACAGAGAGAAAGGGAGAGACACTGAAATAGGGTTTAAGAAAGAGATCTTCCATCTGTTGATTCACTCCACAAATCACTGTAGGAACTGGGGCTGGGCCAGCCCAAAGCCAGACGCCTAGAACTCCATCCAGGTCTTTGGGGTAGGGGGCAGGGTCCCAAGTATTTTGACTATATTCTGCTATCTTTCCCTTGTGCATCAGAGGGAGTTGGATTAGAAGTATAGTGGCCGGCAGGCATCGTGGCATAGTGGGTTAAATTGCCGTTTGTGATACTGGCATCCCGTAGAGGCACCAGTTAGAGAACTTGCTCCTCCACTTATGATCTAACTCCATGCTGAAATGACTGGAAAGCAGTGAAGGATGGCACAAGTTATTGGGGCCCTAGACCCACATGGGAGATCTGGAAGAAGCTCCTGACTCCTGGCTTCAGCCTGTCCCAGCCCAGGCTGTTGCAGGCATTTGAGGGAGTGAACCAGTGGAGGGAAGATTCTCTCTCTCTCTCTCTCTCTCTCTCTTTCTCCCTCTCTCTGACTTTCAAATAAATAAATAAATCTTTCAAATAATAATATGTGATGTAATTGGGACTAGAAATGACACTCTGATATGAGATCACAGGTGGTGGCTTCACCAGCTGCCCCACAATACCAATAACTTGAATCAATTTTCTCTATTACTTTTTATATTTAGTTATTACTAAGAGGTATGTTGATTCATTTAAGGCTTATAAATCTTTAGTTATGGTTTATATATTTTACTTTTTTCAAAAATTATTTATTCTTATTTGTAATTTGTTTTTAACAACTTCAATGCAATTTGCAGATACAGTTCTAGGAACAAAAAGAAAAACTCAAGAATCAACACAAATACAAAGAATCACAACACAAAAGAACACAAAAAGACAAACTATGGGCCAGGAGGGAGCCAAAAGATGGAATCTAATGGGTAAAACTCCCACTCAGAATATAGAACACAGAGACAGCAATATTGGAAAAATATTAGTGTGGGTTGATCTAGAAGAAAGATGAATGATTTAGAAGCAACGACATCTGACTACAGTCATTCTAGGAGGGGGTAATTGATAAGAACCTAAACCAGAAAAAAATAGGGAGTAGGAAAGAGAGGCAAAGGAGGAGATGGAAAGAAGAAATTTTCTGATACTCGAGGAAAGACACAAGTGTAGATTAAGAACTCCGAAGAGTGTCATTTATAACATACTTAGATTTTACTATCTAGATCTAATAAAAAGTTTTTGGATACATGTAGACACTAAAATTATCAAATGGGAGAAGACAGTAAATGAAACACAGGCCACTTAGAAGAGATAGCTTCAGATTTACTGTTAACAATGGACTCTAAACTAATTCATGTCCTTCTAATGCAGATGTTTCAAAGCAACTTCATGAGGGTATGTGTTAGTAAAGTGAAGATATGAAATACAATTAAGTGTGAGAGTCACCTGGAGTGGTCACTGCGCCATTGGCTTAACTCAATGTTTGTAAAATAAAGCTTCGTTCACTAATAAAAATTAAACAGGAAGACTATATAAAAATTTTCAGTGGTTTATTGATTGTATTATGTATTTCTGATTCAAATATGAAGCAAATAGAATCTACTATTATTTTGATAAAATTGTGGGGTAAAAAGAATTAATGTATCTTTTTTGGGCTAGAATCATTCTGCTAAAGGGGTCATATCAATCCAATAGGATGAAATGTTCAAATGGTTCAACAGTTAAAACTAGCAATACAATTATGGAAAATGATAATATTTACACATTTTGGTTTCATTGAGACATAATATAAAGTATATGAACAGATTCCAAGTATAAATTATATGCATTTTGAAATGTACAAAGACTAGGATATTTTCATTGCCCTAGATACTTCTCCCATAACCTTCCCAGTTGGCCCAAACCAGGCTTTTCTGACTTTGCCATCATTCCTATCCTGTCTTTGCTTGTTGTAGACCTTTATACAAGAAATGTCACACTGGGAGTAATCATTTAGCCTAGTGGTTAAATTGCCTGTTCTCCACACTGTAGTACCTGAGTTCCTTACCTGATTCTTCACTCACGATTCCAGTTTCCTGCTAAAGCAGCCTCTGGGAGGCAGTTGTCATTGCTCAAGTAATTACATTACTACCAACAACGTGAGAGACTTAGATTGTGTTCCCGATTTCCAGCTTCTGCTCCAGCCCAGCCAAATCAGGTGTTTGGGTGGCAAACAAGTCAGTAGGAATCCTCTCTGTATTTGTTTTAAAGATTTTACTTATTTGGAAGCCAGAGTTTCAGAAGGGACAAGTAGAGGTCTTTCATTGCTGATTCACTTTTGTTTCTCCTAGGTAAATAATTAGGCTTGAAATGTTTGAGGCTTAGTGGTACTTGTGTGATTAATTGAAATTAATTCACTAATTTTTCCAAGTCTTTATTCCATTTTATTCTCCCAACAACACTGTAGGATAGTTTGAGTTGCTTCACAACTTACCAGTATTTGGTGTTATTGGGTTATTTTAAGCCATGCTTTATTTTAAGACAAGTAATGGTCTCTTGTGGCGTTTAATTCTCATTTTCCTGCTGATTAATGGTATGGATTATCTTTTCAAATACTTATTAGTCATTTTTATCTTTATTTGTGAGATGCCTATGAAAGTATTTTGCCCATAGTTTTGTATGGCTTCTAATTTTATAATTGAAGTACAGATGGGAAAGAGAGAGAGAGAGAGAAAGAGAGAGAGAGAGTTGAGGGAGGAAGATTCAAATAACTAGCTTTATTTATTTTGGTAAATGATCATTGAGTGTTCTTTTAACCTTTTTATTTGCAAAAAGATAACAAATGTCATGTTTTCACATACACGATTTTGAGAGGATAATAATGCTTCCTTCACACTCTGCTCTCTCTCCTGTCATTCCCACCTTTCCTTAATTTTCTTATTTTTCTTTGGAGTTTTACAATGACATGATTTCAGTTTTCTTCACAATCATAAGATTAATCTGAAAATATAAATATGCATGCTTTCCTTGATTTGTGGTAACTATCATATAGAGTACAAAAATATAGTGTATATGAGTGAAATGGACATCCTGAGATTTTATTATTTTTATAGTACTTTTCCAGACTCTTGACTAACAGTGGTTTTTCTACTTGCTACTTGCTGAATTCTGTATTTAGTGGAGGGTTAAGCTTGTGATCAGTTAGTATTAAATATTGTAAATGTGTTGTCTCCTACTGTGGTTTTTTTTTATTCATTTTGTTCAATAGAGTTTCACCACAATATTTTTTAAGATTTATTTTATTTATTTGAAAGACAGAGTTACAGAGAGAGGTAGAGACAGAGAGAGAGAGAGGTCTTCCGTCCTCTGGTTCACTCCCCAGTTGGCCGTAATGGCCGCAGCTGCGCCGATCTGAAGCTAGGAGCCAGGAGATTCCTCTGGGTCTCCCATGTGTGCAGGGGCCCAAGGACTTGAGCCATCTTTTACTGCTTTCCCAGGCCATAACAGAGAGCTGGATCAGAAGAGGAGAAGCCGGGACACAAACCGGCCCCCATATGGGATACTGGCGTATCAGGCCAGGGCATTAACCTGCTGTGCCACAGCGCCGGCCCCCACAAATTTTTAATTTCAGTGAAGTTTAATATATTTGATCATGTGGAATTATTGTATTCAATATATTACTGCATTCAATTTACGAATATTTCTTTTATAATTTGCATTTATAAGTATATATATGTAAATATGTATATATATAAGTATATTTATATAAGAATATGTACAAGTATGCTAGTCATTATTTCAGGCATTGTTTTTTTGGAATTCATGTCAGATTTGCATTTATTGTAAAATAATTATAAAACTGAATTTGAAGTGTTTACTGTTATTTTCCTTTCTAAAAGAGTTTCCGTACTATTTACACCATTTACTTATTTATTTTGAATTTCTTTATTAAATAGTTGAAAAAATTTACCAGTGAAGATATTTGGGCCTGGAGTGAATAGAAAGTGTGTGTGTGTGTTTCTGGGTGATGTAAAGATTTTTATGTAGTTTCATCATATTTAACTGTTGTGGGGATTTTCAGGTTTTTCAACACTTTTTACTATCATTACTGTCCTATTATGGTTTATGGGATTATTTCATATAAGTTTTAAATTTGCTAGTGCAAATCTGTTTGTCATATTTTTGATATCTCTTAAATAGGTCTAAATGCTTTAGTAAAGTGTTGCTTGCTATTCTTGATATTCCTAATTTGTCTTCTGTTTCATTCTTGATTATCCTTATGTATTGATCAATTTCATTTTTGAAAATTATTTTCCATGTTATTGATGTTCTCTGTCATTTATTATTTTAAAACTCTCTAGTTTTTACTTTTTTCTGTGTCCCAAACATTTTGGTTTAAATTTGTCTTTTGTTTTATCATATTTTCATTTGGAGAATGTCATTGATACAATGCCTTTCTCATTTCCTAATGTACTGTACAAATTGCCATTTTATGACTCCTTTAGCTGCAACTTTTGGCCTCCTATTTTTTTAAATTTTATTTATTTATTTGAAAGGCAGAGAGAAAGATACAGAGACAGAGATCGCCCAGCCACTAATTCACTCTCCAAATGCTTGAAAGAGCCAGGGCTGGGTTAGGCCAAAGCCAGGTGTGGGAAACTGAGTTCAGTTCTTCTACATGGGTGACAGGGACCCATTTGCTGACTCATTACCTGTGACCTTTCGGACTGTCATTGTAGGCTGTTGGAATGGAGAATGATTCCAGGACATGGTGTGGCCTCCCAAGCAGCATCTTAACCACTGCCAACCATTATGCCTATCCCTACCAACAGCTTCTCAATAAAATATTACACATTCACTAAATGCCTCTGATTTTCGATATTACCTATTCTTGAAGTTTAATTTGTCTGAAATTAATATAAACATACCATCTTTCTTATGTGTATATGTAATATGGTGTAAAATTTTCTATCCCCTTTTTAACTTTTTATGTTTAAAATGGTTTGCTTTTAAACACATATAGTTGAGTTTTGCTGTCTTACTCAGGCTGATAATCTCTGCAATTTAATTTGTAATAGAAATATTGATATATATTTATTTTTTATTTATTTATTTGACATGCAGAGTTATAGACAATGAGAGAGGCAGAGACATAGAGAAAGGTCTTCCATCTGGCGGTTCACCCCCAAAATGTCTGCAACGGCCGGAGCTACACCAGTCCAAAGCCAGGAGCCAGGTGCCTCTTCCTGGTCTCCCACGTGGGTGCAGGGGCCCAAGCGCCTGGGCCATCCTCCAGTGCTTTCCTGGGCCATAGCAGAGAGCTGGGTTGGAAGTGGAGCAGCCGGGACTCAAACTGGCCCCCATATGGGATGCCTGTGCCGCAGGAGGAGGATTAACCGAGTGAGCCATAGTGCTGGCCCGAAACATTGATATATTTAAGATTAAATTGAAACAATTTTTTCTTCTTTTCTCAATTCTTGACTTCCTCTTTCCTCCACTCCTCCTTAAATGCCCTCTATTTAGTATATCATGTACTTTTATAGTCCATTTTCTTTTTGATGCTTTATTATGCCCATTTGCATGATTAACTCTGTGGGTTACTTTTGAGTTTAAAATGCCTATTTTTATTATATTATTCTCTTTGTTGAAAAGCGTATTCAGCTGATGCATAGTAATGTAAATGCCCTAAAATAATATGCTTTCCTTACTCCCCTTCAGCATTGCAATTTGTTTCAATGTCACACGATTCACCATCAGTTCCACAGTGTATATAATTGTATGTTTACTTTAAACAGGTACTGATTTGTTACAAAGTTTTAGTAGGTCTATTTTAAAGGTTCTTTTATGTATATCTTTTCCAGTTTTTTTTCCCCATCCCTCCCTAAATATTTGACTTTCTTATTTTATGCTTTAATTTTTTATGTTGAACACATTTTTAACATATCTTGAAGTCAAGTCAGTGGGATAAAATCTCTCACATTATTTGCCTATCAAATAAAAACCTTTACTTTAATTCCATGGGGAGGATATTTGTTGGGCATAGAATAATTCTACATTGCCAATATTCTTACAATTCTTTAAAAATGTGTTTTAATTTTCTTCTGAATACCAGTTTCTGGAGAAAAATCCCTGCTCTGGTGGTTTTGAAGGATTTGCTTTTCATCTTTGGATTTTGGCAGTCTGTCCAGATACATTTAAGTTTGCTTTCTTTCTATTTTTTATTTTAGGGCCCATCAGATTTATTGTTGCTGGTAACTAAAGTATTTCTTCAATTTTGAAAAATTCTGAAACATTTACTTTTTAATATTTTTCCCCTCTTTGGTAGATTTTAATTATATATATCTGTAGTATAGATATGGTAAATGTTGATTTTTGATACTATACCATACTATACTTTTAGGTATTAATTCCATTGCATTATGTCATATTTTCCACCTCTGTATTGCGGATATTTAAATGCACATGCATATTTTTAGAGTTTTCCAGAACATAGTTTAACATACTTACAAGCCTAATCACACTAACATTGGGACGTCGTTTATTATTATTTTATTAAGTGTTTCCTCTCTTTTTTTAAAAACAGAAAGTATTTATTTATTTATTTGAAGGGCAGAGTTTCAGAGAAAGAGAGAGGGAGAGACAGGGGGGAGAGAGAAAGAGAAAGAGAGAGAGAGAGAGAGGTCTTTCATCCACTGGTTCACTCCTTAAATGGCTGCAATGGCTGGGACTTGTCCAAACTGTCCATAGCCAGAAGCCAGGAGCTTCTTCCAGGTCTCTCACACAGGTACAGGGACCAAAGCACCCGGATCATTTTCCACTGCCTTCTTAGGCACATTAGCAGGGAACTGAATTGGAAGTGGAGCAGCTGGGACTCGGACAGGTGCCCATATGGAATGTTTGCATCACAGAGGGCAGCTTAACTCATTATGCCACAACACCGACCCCAAATGTTTTCTCTCTTGAATTTAGCTGCATTTTTTGTTTCTTTGTTAAGGGGGACTTCCAAAAATTTGTGGAAAAACTACTTCATTTTTTAATTAGTTCTATTTTCCATGAGCTTTTTCAAGCACCTTCATGTTTCTCATACTTTTTAAACTGAAAAATCTCACTTCCAACATCATGTAAAAAATAATAATGAAACTTTTATATGTATCCTCAAAATATGTTCCTGTCCTTTTGTCAGACTTTCTGTTTTGAGTGTCACTGAATTAATTTTATTTGTAATAACTTACTTCGTAGTTTTGTTGATTTTGTCAGATTTAGTTCACATAGCTTTTCAATTGTTTGAGAATAGGATTAGGACCCTTCTTTCATTTGAGTTTTAAATCCGATAAGCAGAGATATCCTAGAAATGTATTTATAGTTTAAAGACCAAATGCCAGTTTTAGAACAAGAGGAAGATATCCCATGACTTTAGAACCTGGCTTCCAACTTATCTAGGAGGTTTGCTTTCCATCATGTCCCTGAAAATTTCCTGTCTCTTTATTTATATCTATCTCCCTCCCCCCAACCTTGGAGATGGAGGCTCTATATTATGTAAATTTCTAAATACTTGGAAGGATTGTTGCTTTTTTTTTGTTTCCCAGGTTTAGCGAATCCTATACTGCTAGTCATAGGTGTTACATCTGTCAAATATTGAAATGTGAAAGTCTGGTGTGATAATGCATTGGATTTAATCACCACTTGTGATACTGATATCCTATGTCAAAATGCCAGTTGGAGCCTTGTTTGCTCAACTTCCCATCCAGTTCCCTGTTATGGTGCCTGACAAGGCAGTAGAATATGTTCCAGTTACCTGGACCCTACCACCCATATAGGAGACCAGGATGAGGATGGAGTCCCTGACTCCAGTCCTCAGCCTAGCCCAGTACTGGCTGTGGTGTATATTTCAGGAGTGAACCAGAAAATGGAGGAGAGACAGAGACAGAGCAACAAAAAGAGACAATAACATAAACCACGAGAGAGAGTCTTAAGTATATTTAATGTTATAATGGTAAGTGGAAAAAAAAAGAAGCAATGTAGTTGGTTACACTTTAGAGGTATTTAAAAAAGGAAAGTGGATATAACATAAAAAAAACAAATTAATCATCATTTATAGAGGATGCAAAATATTTAATGTTATTAAGGTAAACTGAGTGGGAAAATATCTAACATTGTCACATTCAGGAAGAGGTTCCACTGGTGGATTAGTGTATGACAGGGAATCATTTAGTTTCATGACGACTTCTTTATGATACTTGATTTATATCCTGTGGGCATTCTAGTGATTTTTAAGTTCCAGATAATGAAAAAATCTAAAAGGAGGGAGGGGTGAATATGGTATATGAAACCAAGTGAAAAACAAGTGCTCATTCTCAAATCTAAAAAAGAAAGTTTCTTTTAAGATGCAGGATTGCATTCACAGTTTTGCCTAGTGCTATGGTTGAAAATGTAAGCCCTAGCGAAATGAGATCAGAGAAATAGAAGATGATGCCTTTTCTAGCAATAAATGTGCACTATATCCTTAAGTTCATAGAAAATAAAGTTTTATTCTAAAACTTTTTTGAGAACCCCCAGGCTATAAGATCAGTAAAAAGAAAAGCTGGGCTGTGATTGAAGTACCAAGCTGACTTGTATAAGTGATTTCATATATAATTTATTTTGTTTTTTTGTGGAAAGATAACAAGAAGTTTGTGCAATGAAATAAGTGTTTATATGCAAGCATATACCTAGCATGGCCTTTAGATACACGCATCTTTCTCCAATTTCTAGTTTGAATTTAAGTTCCACTTGAACTGTTTGTTGTACAGTTGCTACAAGTTTAATGAGAATGCAAATTTCAAAATAGGTGAGGTAAATATGGATGAGTGTATACAGATAGAATCATTAATATTGATGCTCAAACATTTAAAAAATAAACACCAAGAAAAAGGAAAAACAGACATTCATTCATAAAGGAATAATGAGACATTTATAAAACAAGTTAGGGTGAAGAGTAATTCATAAGGAGATGTACAGTTTGGCACATGCTCAATTGGACTTGCCCCAAATGGTAGAGTTAGAAACGTGCCGGGAGATTCCAATTCAATCCCATCAAGGTGGCATGCACCAATGCCATCACACTAGTCAAAGTGATCAGTTTTAGTTCACAATTGATCATAATGATAGAATTAAGAGTCAAAGGGAGGCCGGCGCCGTGGCACACTAGGCTAATCCTCCGCCTTGCAGCGCCGGCACACCGGGTTCTAGTCCCGGTCGGGGTGCCAGATTCTGTCCTGGTTGCCCCTCTTCCAGTCCAGCTCTCTGCTGTGGCCAGGGAGTGCAGTGGAGGATGGCCCAAGTGCTTGGGCCCTGCACCCCATGGGAGACCAGGATAAGTACCTGGCTCCTGCCATCAGATCAGCGTGGTGTGCCGGCCGCAATGCGCCAGCTGCAGCGGCCATTTGGGGGTGAACCAATGGCAAAAGGAAGACCTTTCTCTCTGTCTCTCTCTCTCACTGTCCACTCTGCCTGTCAAAAAAAAAAAATAGTCAAAGGGATCACATAAACAAGACTAGTGTCTGTTAATACTAACTGATAGAATTAAAAAGGGAGAGAACGATCCAACATGGGAAGCGGGATACACAGCAGACTCAAAGAATGGCAGATGTCCTAAAGAGCACTCCGGCCTCAGAATCAGCCCTTAAGGCATTCAGATCTGGCTGAATAGCCCATGAGAGTATTTTAGGCATAGAAAGCCAAGACATTCTGCAAAAAAAAAAAAAAAAAAAAAAAAAAAAACAAACAAAAAACAAACAAACAAAAAAAAACAAACAAAAAAAACAAACAAAAACAAAACAAAAATAAAAAAAAAATCAAACCCTAAATGAAAGATCTCTGTGAGTGAGATCCCAGTGGGAAGAACGGGCCATCAAAGAAGGAGGTACCTTTCTCTGAAGGGAGGAGAGAACTTCCGCTTTGACTATAACCTTGTCTAAATAAGATCTGAGTCGGTGAACTCAAAAGGCTTCCATAGCCTTGGCTGCTCATGACAAGAGCCTCGGCTGATTACTGACACCATAAATAAGAGTGTCAAATTGTTAAGCCAACAACAGGAGTCACTGTGCACTTACTCCCCATTAGGATCTCTGTCCTTAATGTGTTGTACAATGTAAATTTATGCTATAACCAGTACTCAAACAGTACTTTAGACTTTGTGTTTCTGTATGGGTACAAACTGTTGAAATCTTTACTTAATACATTCTAAATGGATCTTCTGTATATAAAGATAATTGAAAATGAATCTTGATGTGAATGGGATGGGAGAGGGAGTGGGAGATGGGAGGGTTGCCGGTGGGAGGGAAGTTATGGGGGTTAAAGCTACTGTAATCCAAAAGCTGTACTTTGGAAATTTATATTTATTAAATAAAAGTTAAAAAAAGAGTAATTCATAAAAATTAATGCTAATTAAGCCTTGCACTCTTCAAATGGATATGAAGCATGAATTAAATGGTAGTAGTGTAAACATGTATTAAAGCTTATTCTACCCATAAATTTATCATCTTATCTCATATTAAGCCAGGTCACAGTGAGCAAATGACCCATACCAATTGAAGAGCGAATTTGAGCTCATTTGGCTTCTAATCACTGACTGAGAAAGAGATCTTTAAATTTTTTCCTGATTCTATGAGTAATAGGAGATAATTAAGATGTGTGGTTAGAATGATACTGACATAGTAATGCTTGTGTTAAAAAGTTTTCAGGCGTAGAGCATAAAGTAAAGTAACTAGAAGTCCTACTAATAGGCTATTAGTATGACAGTTTATCCTAATTTATAGTGAGGGGAACTTGTAGAAGATGAGTGAAATTCTAGGAGGGTGCATCTGTGGTGGAGCAGCAGCTGAGATCACTGCTTGAGATCCCATATCCCATACTGAAGTCCCTGGGATTGAGTCCCATCCGTGCTTATGATCCAGTTTCCTGCTAATGGACACTTAGGAGGCAGCAGATATTGGCTAAAATATTTGGGTTTCTGTCATCCATGTGAGAAATTCAGATTGAGTACTAAAACATCTTGTCTTCAGCCTAGCCCAACCCTGGCTGTTGAGAGCATTTGAAGAATAAATCAACAGAACAAAAGAATGAAGAACTCATATTCTCTCTCTCTTTCTCTCTCTCTTTCTCATCTCTCCCTGTCCCTCTTAAAATGAATGAAAATAAATGCACTAATTTTAAAACATGAAATTCTATATTGAAAGTATTTACAACTTATGAAAAAATGTGAAAAATGATACATAAAATTCTTATTGGAACTTTAAAGATTAAAAAAAAGCTTAGATTTTAGTACTTAGTCTACACTAATTTCAGTGACCTAATGTCACAGACTGTATATTTAAGAAAGCATAACTTTTGCTTTATTAGCAAGTTATTTATTTTGGTATTTTATCAAGAGTAAGTATAAAACATTTTTATAGCAATATTAATTTTGGCAATTTTATTACCTTTAAGTTAACACAGGTAAGTTTTAGGTTCTCATAGTTAATTCTGTCTTGGAAGACATGTTTTGAAACTCCTTTAAATACAAGGAGTCTTCAAAAAGTTCATTAAGTGGTGGGTGTTGTAGTGAATGGGTAAAGTTGAAACTTGGGATGTGCTCATCCCTTATCAGAATGTTGGGTCAACTCCTGGCTACTCTTCCTCTGATACAGCTCCCTGATAATGGACTAGGAAGGCAGTGGATTTTGACCTAAGTATATTTGCATTCTTGACACGCATGTGCGAGACCAGGATGGAGTTTCAGGCCCCTACTTTGACCTGGCCTAACTCTAATGGATGAGGGTATTTTAAGAAAGAAAGAGCAAGTGGAAGATTTATCTGCTTGTCTGTCTCTCTGTTTCTTCCTGTCTCTCTGTCACTGTACCATTTCAAAGAAATCAATAAACAAGTCTTAAAAAATTAAAATGCAACAAATACACATTTTATGTAAAAGAACACACAAAATCATTCTTTAAGTTCATGGAAAATATGCATTATGTTTCTTTTTTAAAGATTTTTTATTTATTTTATTTGAGAGTTAGAGTTACAGACAGTGAGAGGGGGAGACAGGGAAAGGTCTTTATTCTGTTGGTTCACTCCCCAGAATGGCCACAATGTCTGGAGCTGTGCCGATCTGAAGCCAGGAGCCAGGAACTTCTTTCAGGTTGCCCACACAGGTACAGGGGTTCAAGGACTTGGGCCATCTTCCACTGCTTTCCAAGACCATAGCAGGGAGCTGGACTGGAAGAGGGGCAGCTGGGATTACAACTGACACCCATATGGGATGCCAGCATCGCAGGCAGAGGATTAACCTACTGTGCCATGGTGCCGGCCCCTGCATTATATTTCAATCTGAGTAAACTATAATTACTTTTATTAAGTTGAATAACCATTTAAATACTGAGGTTTACCTTATAAATCCTGTAATGTGGTTATGATGCCTCAAAAATAACATGGGAAATGCATATTATGAGAAAAATTATTGTTGAATTTAAATTTTTGTAGCAAATTTATTTATTTTTTTTTCTTTTTTGTTGTTTTTATTATTTTTGTTGTTTTTTTTTAACTTTTATTTAATGAATATAAATTTCCAAAGTACGATTTATGGATTACAATGGCTTCCCCCCCATACCGTCCCTCCCACCCACTACCCTCCCCTTTCCCACTCCCTCTCCCCTTCCATTCACATCAAGATTCATTTGAAATTATCTTATTATACAGAAGATCAGCTTAGTATACATTAAGTAAGGATTTCAACAGTTTGCTCCCACACAGAAACATAAAGTGAAAAATAATAGATGATTTTTTTTAAATGATGATGAAATCAGATCAGACCTATTGTCATGTTTAATCCCAGTGAGAGTCAAGTTGGGAGTTGATAATTTCTTTTTTTTTTTTTTTTTTTAACAGAGGATCAGTTTAGTATACATTAAGTAAAGATTTCAACAGTTTGCACCCCCATAGAAACACAAAGTGAAATATATTGTTTGGGTACTCGTTATAGCATTAAATCTCAATACACAGCACATTAAGGACAGAGATCCTACATGAGGAGTAAGTGCACAGTGACTCCTGTTGTTGACTTTACCAATTGACACTCCTGTCTATGGCATCAGTAATCTCCCTATGCTCCAGTCATGAGTTTCCAAGGCTATGGAAGCCCTCTGAGTTCTCCGACTCTTATCTTGTTTAGACAAGGTCATAGTCAAAGTGGAGGTTCTCTCCTCCCTTCAGAGAAAGGTACCTCCTTCTTTGATGACCTGTTCTTTCCACTGGGATCTCACTCACAGAGATCTTTTGCCAGAGTGTCTTGGCTTTCCATGCCTGAAATACTCTCATGGGATTTTCAGCCAGATCTGAATGCCTTTAGGGCTGATTCTGAGGCCAGAGTGCTATTTAGGACATCTGCCATTCTATGAGTCTGCTGAGTATCTCACTTCCCATGTTGGATCACTCTCCCCTTTATTTATTCCATCGGTTAGTGTTAGCAGGTACTAGACTTGTTTATGTGCTCCCTTTGACTCTTAGTCCTTTCATTATGATCAATTGTGTACAATTTATTTATTATTTGCTTATCTAGCTATGATACTTTGGTACATAATAATGTCTATGTAGCTTTCTCCTATCTGTATATATGATGTGAGGATTAGTTATAGATGCCATAAGTGCTTCATCTGCAGCAGCAAAGAGGCTCTATTCCTCTCTAGTTGTCTTCTAGTATTTCCTTGAAATTATCTGTCCCAGTCATAGTGAAGTCATTGATCTGTCTACAATCATTTAAGTTTCTAGCAGTTCTCTTTCATGGAACTCCAAGTAGGAATGTCAGTTAGTGGTTGATGAGGGTTTAGGAAAAGGGATGAAAGTGTTATGATGAATATAGGAAAGGAGAAATGGGAGAGACCTATTGGAGAGAAGCAGAATACCTACATGAAAAATATATGCATTTTTGCTGCTGTGGTATGGTTAATTTTCAGTTCAGAAAAGGTCATCTCATCTTGTGTCATTTCTTGATAGTGAAATCAATTCAGTTCATTTCACAGGCTTTTACAAGTACAAAATAGAATAGATAGCGTACATTTTCACCATCTGTTATGTCTATCTATCCCAAATCAATTTTAGATTATTAATGGAACAGGCAATAATAAAACATGCTTTCTGAATATTCTCAGGTAATAATGTTCCTATGTTATCATTCTAAAATCTACTAGAAAGAAAAAATCACATAGTCAAAGTGACTACAGACACTTCAATAAAAGAATTGGTTCTGAACATCAAAATTGTGGTAAAGAAGAAATGATTATATATATATATATATGTATGTATATATGAAAGGGGCTTTTAGAAAGGTAGATAATACTCTGAAAGAGATACATGATTTGAAAGTACAGACAGCATCATATTTCTTTATTTATTTGCATGCATTTCATAAATACTACATTAGGATCATAGTAATTCTTCCCACCAGACATGCCCTACCACCCAGTCTTCTACCACTCTTCTTCTTCCCTCTCCTGTCCCCTGTCCTGTTATTCAATAAGGTCTATTTTCATATAACTTTATACACAGAGGATTATTTCTATTCTAGGTAAAGAGTTCAATGCTTTGTATGAGAAAGAAAAAGAAAGAAAACAAAAAAGTTTTTCCTCAACAATCTAGACAAATGCTAGTTTTTGCATCACAGTTTTTGCATCTCAAAGGCGATTTTGCTTTTTTTTCTTCTCTTCCTCTTTTCCCTTCCCTCCTCCCCCTTCTTTCCTTTTGGAAACTTAATTATCTTTGAAGAATAACCCAAGAATGATACATCTTTTATGAGCCCTTAGACATATCTATAACTTATGAGACATAAGAATTTCCTACCCTAATACACTAAAAGGAAATGATTATTGAGAACAAGTTCTACTGTTAAGTCTCATAATACAACTTTTTGAGCACAGAGGTCCTGCATGGGAAGTTAGTGCAAAGTGACTCTTGTTTATTTAACAATTAATATTTTTATGTATGATGTCAATGATCACCCAAGGCTCTTGACATGAGCTGCCTAGGCTATGGAAGCATTTTTGATCCACTAATGTCAAGGCCATAAGCAAAGTAGAAGTCCCCTTCTCCCTTCAGAGAAAAGTACATCCTTTTTTGGTGGCCACTTCTTTCCACTGGGGTCTCATCCAGAGAGGTCCTTCGTGTAGAACATTTTTTACCAGAGTGTCTTTGATTTACATATCTGAAATGCTTCCCTGGGCTTTTCAGCCAGATCAGAATGCCTCAGCCTTATGGACTGCTTCCCATGTTGGAACATTCACTCCTTTTTAATTCTATTATTATCAAACACTTAGCAGTATCTATATGATCACTTTAACACTTAATCCTATCTATATGATCACTTTACCACTAAATGCTATCCATATGATCTCTATAACATTTAGGCTGCTTTTTTACCAATCAGCTTTAAGGGGATTTGGGGTCCCATGGCAAGTTTTTAATCTATACCCTTTGAAGTAAGTCCATAGAAATGAATTCAGAACTATGCTGCTTTAAGGTTAGAAACTTCATAAGTTTCACAATTACAACTTTAGGATCTGGGTAATTCTTCCCATCATGCCCACCCTCCCACCCACACTCCCACTCCCTTTCCTCTCCTCTTTGTTATTCTCCCTTATTTTTACTAAGATTTATTTTCAATTAAATTTATACTCATATGGTTAACAACGTTAAGTAAAGATTTCAATGAATAGTATGAAAAAAAAAACATAAGGAAAATATGATAAAGGAAAAGAAAAGAAAAAAAATTAAAAAAAAAAACCCATTGTTCCTGAACAGTCAAGATAAGGGGCATTCACAGTCATTTCTTTTAAAAGTGTCAATTTCATTTCTACAGGGTGCCTTTTAGGTGCTCTATTAGTTATCACAGGTCAGGGAGAACTTACAGAATTTGTCCCTTTGGGACTAGCCTATTTCACTAAGTATGATGTTTTCCAGTTTCATTTATTTTGTGGCAAATGACAAAGTTTCTTTTTTTTTCTACTGTTGTATAATATTACATGATGCATGGGGATTCCTGAGTTGTTGATTACCACCTGCATTCTGTTTGGTCAAAGTGGATACATGGTATGATTTCCATTTTTATTTTTAAATTTGCTGAGATTTGCTTTATGGCCTAGCATGTGGTCAATCCTAGGTAAAGTTTCATGCACTGGTGAGAAGTATATATATTCTGTAACATGGAAAGATCTGTAGATGTGTGTTAGGTCCCTTTGTTCTGTAGTGTTGATTAACTGTTGTTTTCTTGTTGACTTTCTGTCTGGTTGATCTATTCACTCCTGAATGTGGGTATTGAAGTCCCCCATTACTATTGCATTTGAGTCTATGTCTCCCTTTAATCTATTAACGTTTCTTTTAACTAGCCAGGTACCCTGTAATTAGGTGCATATATGTTTATAATAGTCACGTCTTTTGTTGAATTGATCTCTTAATCATTAATAGTGCCCTTCTTTGTCTCTTTTAACAGTTTTTGTGTTAAAGTTTATTTTTTCTGATATTAGGATGACCACACCAGTTCTTTTTTGCTTTCTGTTGGCTTGGAATATCTTTTCCCATCCTTTCACTTTCAGTCTGAGTGTATTGTTGGTGAGATGTGTTTCTTGTAAACAGCAAATACATGGGTTTTATTTTTTAATCCATTCAGCCAGTCTGTGTCTTTAACTGGAGAGTTGAGGCCATTTACTTTCAGGTTGACTATTTTTAAGTAATAACTTTGCCCTGCCATTTTTCGTTAATAGTCCTTTTTTTTTTTTTTTTTTTTTTTTTTTACTTTGGGTTTCCTTTGTACGTTTACTGGGCAATGTTCTGCCTTCACCTTCTTTTGTAGTGATATCCCTGTTTCTGTTTTTCTGTGTGTAGCACATCCTTGATCATCTTTCAATTTGCTTTTGCTTGTTTCTCAGTAATCTAATGATTAGTTTTCTGAATTCCATTTCTGGCATTTCTTCAATCTCTTCATCTTCAACTTCTGATATTGAAATGCTGTAATGTTCCTTTGGGGGGCTCATAGTGTATTCCTTATTCTTATTTCTTATTTTTTTCTTTGTTTCTCATCATTTGTGTAGTTTTATATTGTCTGGTGACTTTTATCTTTGTTTCGTGTCTCTGTGGCTTAGTGGGACGTCTATACTTTTAGTGAATATGGAAGAGGTGTGACCTTGGTTTGGCCATGGTACTCTGTTCAGTATTCCAGGGTGGGGCAAATACTGAAGGTAAGATCCCTGTTAGACTTGGTAGCTCTCCTCTGGTTGACTGGATGGAGTAAATGATCACTTCAGTGGTCTGATTCACCCTTCTCACAGCTGCAGGACACCCTGGTGTTAGTCTCTAGTGTGCTCAGCACTCATCTTCACTACTTAATTAACTGAATATTTGATCTGTGTACTAGTTCCTGTAAGCAGGGCTCTCTCTGTTATGAGCTGCTATAGGTAACAGAGGAAATTGGGGGTGTGGAGAAGTGCTCTGTAGTTGCCTGTGGCCTAGCCACACTTTGTCTCCTCTTACGCACTCACTGTTTTCTCAGACTTAGCTCCTCGGGCTCTCTGCATCATGCATTGTCAGTGGAGTCACTTCTCTCTGCTAGCCAGTCCTGACTATAATGAAATTAAAGTGTTCCCAGACGCACTGTCTGTGTGTGATTCTCCCAATCAGTTTCAGTGTCAGTTGGGGGTGAGGGGATATTTCTTTAGTAGGTCTAAGGATTGCAAGCACACAGAGTCCCTGCCCACCACCACCAATACACTCACTTCTGGTGGGTAGGAAAGTCCCATAGCAAAGCTTCCCCTCCCCTCTCCTCCTATTGCTGGGTGGCAGGAAGGGATTCTCCTGAATTGTTGTGGCCCTTGCTATTTGAGTGGAGGAAGAACCCTGTTATTGCTGGGTGTGTGCACAGGAGATTGGGGGCAGCAGCTACCTGAATGAATTAATACACACACACACACACACACACACATATATGGTGTAACCTTTCTTCCAGCTGGCTTCAGTTCTCTGCTGTAGCAGGGGCTATGAGGGTGGGGAGGGGAAAGAGACATGCTGCCTTTTTATTTACTTATTTTTCTCTTCACACTTCTGCTATCATAGAGGGTTTGCATGGGACTTTAGTGGCTCAACAGGCTAATCCTTCGCCTAGTGGTGCCAGCACATGGGGTTCTAGTCCCGGTCGGGGCACCGGATTCTGTCCTGGTTGCCCCTCTTCCAGGCCAGCTCTCTGCTGTGGCCCAGGAGTGCTGTGGAGGATGGCCCAAGTGCTTGGGCCCTGCACCCCATGGGAGACCAGGAGAAGCACCTGGCTCCTGCCATTGGATCAGCGTGGTGTGCCAGCCACAGCGCACCAGCCACGGTGGCTATTGGAGGGTGAACCAATGGCAAAGGAAGACCTTTCTCTCTCTCTCTCTCTCACTGTCCACTCTGCCTGTCAAAAAAAAAAAAATCAAACTCTCCCTCCAGCTGTTATCTGCAACACCATGGGCCCATGGATTCCTCTCTCACCTGGGTTGCCGGGGCAGGCATTTTCCAACCCAGCTCCAAGCTGTTGTTGTTTTCTGCTGTGTATTTGCTCTTTTGGGCAGGGGTATGGATTGTTTCTATTGTTTTCACTGGGTCTCCCAGTGGGGATTTCCTACAGCTTTATCTTAGGAGTGTACTTTCTCCCCTTTTTGAATATTAGTTTTACCCTACGTGAGTCAGACCATCCTGTTGCTATTCTGCCATCTGGGAACCTTTCATCATATTTCTACATACAGACACATAATTATAAATTAAGGGAGAAAAATTATAATATCAATTCCAATCATCCACTTTTTAATTCTGTGCATGCCTTCTTTCCCCACCATAGAGCGTTCACATGAAGCAGGCAGGGATGGCTTTGCTTGCAGGGATGTGGTCTACTCTTCTATGCCCCACGATCTGCTCCTTGACAACTCCCCAAATCTATGCACTAAAATGAATGCATACAATCCTTTCAAGGATGGAAAAACAAAGAAAATGTACATGAAGTCCTTTGACTTAGGCTAGGGTGTTTATGGGGAAGGGATTTATGTGGTCTTTGATCACTGAGATTTTTCTGTAAAGGGGATCAAAGTTTGCAAGTGGTCATGACAATTGATACCCTCTCCCTCACTTCTTGCTTTGTGAGAAGCAGTACAAGAGCAGAGGGATTAGAATTAGATTCTCAAATTCTGGAAGCCGCAGTATACAACCACTTGGCAGGATTAAGGGTGATATTAGGTAGAAGACTATGAGTCTAGGGGCTCTCACTGTGGTTTAGTGGTCTAAGCCTTCACTTTTGGTGCTGGCATGCCATATGAGCACTATTTTGTGTCTTGGCTGCTCCTCTTCCAATCCAGCTCTCTGCTATGTCCTGGGAAAGCGGTAGAAGATGGCCCAAGTGCTTGGGCTCCTGTAGCTGCATGGAAGACCCAGAAGAAGCTCCTGGCCCCTGGTTTTGGATCAGCCCAGATCTGGCAGTTGTGGCCATTTGAGGAATGAATCAGCAAATGGAAAAACTTACTCTCTGTCTCTCCCTCTCTAATTCCAGCCATCAAATAAATAATTAAATCAAAATTATATTAGTCTATAAGTTAAGCTATGAGAAAAAAGTGAGAAATTCAAGTGGAGGCAATGAAGTGTGAAAGCCAAGGGGTGTTTTGAGGTGGCTAAAGCACATTGGATGCATCAAGTATAAATGACAAAAAAAAGGAAATAAGCCTATGCATTTCCTTTAGTAACATGAATTGCAAAAGCAATTTCAGTCATATTATTAGGGCAGATTGTAATAGATTTTATTGCTCCCGTTGTTATAATTACAATATCTCTCAGCCACAGGGAATATTCTAATTCTCTTGATGCTTAGTTGCATCTCAGTTCAACGATAAAAATCAATGAGTCCTCTCCATGAGTCTTGGAATAATGAATTCTCTACTTGTTGAAGAGAATGACAGTATTTTCATTTGATTCAGATACTATATCATGAACTACTTAATTGCCATCACCTACACAACCCTGGTCTTGGACCTTTACTCTTTAGCAAATATTAACTGAATTATCATTAGGAATAAAGGAGTTTATCTCTGGTCCAAGTGATTGCCCAGCATTGCTGAAGTAGTCATACTCCTTTCCCTCTCCTCTCAACCCTGAAAAAATTTCTGGATTGAAGTATTATCCTTCAGGCTTAGTCACTGGTAAGCCAATTTATCTCAGGCAGAATCCTCCAGAAAGTCTAATTCTCAACTGCCTGAAGAAACAAGCTTATTGAGATAATTGAAAACAATTTCAACAACTACTTTAAGTAATTCCTACCCATTTCATGACTGAAAACTGAGAAAGAAATCCAAGTTTACTTGTGGTATGAAAAAAACATATGGGATATGTGAATACAGCTATTTTCTTTCTTGTCACTATGTTTCTAACAAGAAAATACAACAGTGACTACTACCTGCTCCTTTCAATCATTTTTTGCCAACAGTTTCCAATATTTTCCAAAGCACACAGCGGTTAATTTTCACACTTTATGTTTGATATACCCTAAGTTATACAAAGCTTTTTCTCCCCTCTGTATTTCTACCTTTAACATATGTCATAGTGGTAACAAGGAGCAAAAGATACTCTTCTAATCTCTAATTCTAATCCTATATTTGAGTCACAGCTTGTCTAACAAAACAACTCCCTAGTGTTATACAATCACCACAGTGAGCTTGGAGAACGTAGAAGAAACAAACTAATGAACAGTGGACATTTTATACTTGTACCCACAGATTAGATCTACTTGACTTTGAGAATACAGCAATCTTATTTTTACTACTTGCTCAAAACTCTTAAGCAGTAAGGAGCTATTTGAATTTTATTGGGCTTGAATTTCTTTATTTGCACAATTACCTGAGCATGATTTTTGTAATTGTTGAATCTTTTGGTATTCTGAAATATGGCCAACACTGAACTTTCCATTCCCTATTTCTTATTCTAATGTCTATTTTCCTTTAAAAATTCATATTATGTTCCCTTTGCATTTTGCTCCACAATGTCAGTAGATAAAAATCAATATTATGGTTTGTTCAGTGTTTTCAATGCTCATGAGTTTAAAAAGTTGGTTTTATGTTTTAATGATATTGGAGTTTCTTTAGTGTAACTTGAAAAAGAATTTTATGGGAATTAATACTAAAGGTAATATTTACTGATGGTATCCATAATTATCTTAATGTGTAGATACTGGTTTTCTCATAAACAATATTCTTCTGAAGATGAAATAGACAACTAACCTTAATATGTTACCATAGCTAGTGAAGATATGTACTTGTATGTAATACATGGCAAGTATATCAATTATATGCATATTTGGCAATGTTAGAATTTGTAGCATTTATTTATTTATTTGAAATGGTAGAGAGGGAGAGGGGAAGAGACACACACAGAGAGAAAGAGACAGAGAGACATAGTCACATCTGTGTTTTCTTCCCCAAATGTCTTTTTGGAAATTAGGAATCAGGAACTCATGCCAAATGTTCTCTGTGGGTGGCAGGAACCTAATTGTTTGAGTCATTACTACTGCCTCACAGGGTCTGCATTTGTAAGAAGCTGGAATAAAGAGCAAGAACTAGGAATCAACCCAGATATTCCAATATGAAATGTGGGCACCATAACAGCCTCTTAACCACTAGGCTTAATGTCCATAACCTGGAGAATTTTACATTATTTCATTGAATAATATCTGTAGTTGTTATCCAAATTAATCTGGAAAATAAAATTCTGCACTTCAATCATCTATGAGTTAACTAGAGTAGCGATTTTTCCCAAAATTGTAAATGTGTGTATATGTGTGTATGTCTGTGTTCCCTTCCCATGAAGTAGAATGTCTGTGTGTTAAAACTGAGAGAGAAAGAGAAAGAGAGAATACATGTTCCTTATGCACTTCTAAATCAAGTGGATATGGGTATGGATGGCTAAGTATTACTAAAGTGTACAAGTTCAAGAGCTATTGTGCAAACATTTGTAAATTGTTGTAAGAGTAGATTTTAAAGGTCTTTATTAGAAATAAATTTTTAAGGTGATACATGTGTTTATTGGCTTGATTTAGTCATTTAACAAAGCACAAGCATTTTGAAACATGATGTTGTATATCATAAATTTATATAATTTTATTTTTCAATTAAAGTGAAAGAAATAAAAAAAACTAAAGAAAATGAGGAAACTCTCAAAAATATTATTCAAAATAAATACAAGGATATTTATTGAAAGAAGGAATGCAAAAATGAGATGTGATGACATGATAAATGGGTACAAACATTCTATGAAGGATAAAACATCAAGATCTTAGAAAACAAATTTATTTTTGATAAGATAGCTAAATTATAAGTATTAAAATAAATAAGTATAGATATACCTGCAGATTTAGCAATGTAATTGGTGATTAGTAAGATAAATGGTACTTCTTTGCAAGTAATACAAATGCTGTGGTGGGAGATTATTTAATAAGATGAAATGAATTCAAAACATATTTTTAAAAAAATGCAGCAAATAAGCAGGTTATTAAGGTTTCACATGTGCAAGCAATAATGTGATTCAGTAAAAATGTTTAGGATTAGATACCAAATCCATTGCCTATATCCTCTTCTTAGTAATCATGGGTCATTAGGTAAATTACTCCATCTCTTTGATTTAGATTCCTTTACCTTATAGATGGGATTAATGTAGAACCTATCTCACTGGGGTGCTGTTAGTATTAAATGATCTCATAAAGTAGCACTTAATATGTTGGCTATGATTGTTATTCTGTAAAATAAATTATAAACAGTTGTATTGTTAAAGAGTACATTTGAATAATAATTATTTAGGGTTGGTTTCCATTATTATGGACTTTAAGTTTTTTATGTTTTAATCTTTTAAAAACAAGTTCACCAAAAACTTAAGTATAAAATTTGAAAGAAATAAATCACAGATAATTAATCGTGCCAATGAATATAGTATTGTTACTTAAGATTTCACTTTTTCATTAATTCATGGGGAGAAAAATCAAATCCTTATGCTTTGCAATATGAAGAAAAGAGTTATAAGTGATAATAATGAGTGCACTCTTTTGAGACAGAGGCACAGTAAGTGGTTAAATAATATAATGTTAAAAATAGTTGTTTTATTACTGCAAGTTTTTATTCAGCTCCTCAAAAACAATCTTTTGCAAATTATTTGCCCTCAAACTTTGGTGTATATAGGAAGTAACAGTGTTTATTGACATATTAGATATGTAACAATATTAAAAATATACTTAAATTTCATTACTCTTGATTTTGATTCTGTGGAAATGGGCATCTTTGTTACAGATAAAAAAGAAAAGAGGCAAAGTATCATCATGGTACCCATGACCACCAAAGCTGAGCCACTCAGCAACAGAGTGAGCAAGACAACTGGTAGCAGTTATAATAAGTGGTCTAGTGAGAAAAAGAGCTTCCTTTCAGATAGGTCAATGAAGAGGCAAACAGAGTGCATGCCCTTCAATGACTTGTAGCTATACTACAAATACATGAAGAGCTCTTCGGACATAGGATTGGAGGGTGAACTCTCCAGGGCACTAGGTGTTGGAAGGTTGTTCAAACATTAGCTTGATAAGGTGAGCTAAATAAAATCATGGAGCAGAATTTGGGGGAATAAATATATCTGTTCCAAGAAGAATTGGAATTCTTATCTCATGGAGATCAATATTTTTACTCTCCTTGCTTTTTTCCTGGTAAAATCCATTTTCAATGGATGGATGAGGTAGTGAGTGTGGGGAAAAAGTATATTCAGAACAGAAGACTGTTAACATACTAGCTCCAGATGAAAGTCTGCTTGTCAATAACTGTATTGGAAGTAATGGTCTTATGCTGGTAGCCCATTCTGAAAAATAGAAATGGAACACTGTTTGGAAACAGCTACTGGATAGTTCTCTCTTTTTTAAATGATTGGAAGTAATAGAAATGTCATGGAGTCAATGCAAATAATTTAGAACAATGACGACTGGAAAGAAGAATATATATCTGAAAATGACCTGTTAAAGCACCCAGAAGTATTTTGGAAATTACTTAGCATTCCCAACTGGAGAGAAGAAAAAGAAATAAATAAAAGAGAAGAATGAAGAAGGAAGGGGAGATAAGGGTAAAGGGAATAGACTTGCATTAGAAATTTAATGGTATTTACATAAAAGAGTAGAACAACATAGGGAAAATATAAAAATGCAATGAAAAGTTCAACATCAAAATTAAAGAACTTCAGATAATGGAATTATTATTAACAAAACAGATTTGGGAAAATATGCATTGGTAAATAATGATCAAGACAAAGAATATAAATTCTCTGAAAGACAGTGAATTATTTTGTTTTCTAGGAAAAGGAACCCAAACAAGTAAAGCCAAATCAAATATCATAAAAACAATAGCTGAATGAAGCTCTCCTGTGCAAGAAAAAAGAAACATTTGTGCAAATTTAAAGACCCAAAGAAAATGCAGAACTATAATAAATATTGTGAAATAACTTTTGTGATCAACAGGTCACAATTTTATGAATTGCTTTGTATCCCTGGACAACTTTTAGTGGATGGAATATAATGGTGATAAAATGACTTTGGAGTTATTTATGAACTATGTGACATTGAGAAACTCTCTGCCTTCCTCTGAGACCCAGTCCCCTCACAGATAAAAGGGGCTTCTAACATCTGCTGTGTAAATGAGATATGGATTGTGGAGTGTTTTTACCCAGTAACTGGTATAAAGTGATAATGGAGCCATCAGATATTCAATAGTAACAGGATGAACATAGTATGAACTATTTTAAAAAATAAAGAGAATCTATCTACACAAATAAAACAAACTGATATCATATTTTCTGTGCAACATTTGTATTTAGATCAGAATGATTCATAAATTATTACTAATGCTATGAGAGCAGCAGTGTTGCTTTTTACTGGGTTGTATCAGTAGAATTTCTCTGCATAATAAATGACTACATATTTGGAGACACTTCTCCCTGACTGTTTCATATTTCTACACTATCTAGATCTTCTGCTGGAAACCATTTAAAGGTAAGTTAAGAATATTTTTTGTCTTTTTTAAACTTAGATTTATTTTTCATGTTTTGTTTTTTAAATTTATTTATTTATTTGAAATCAGAGTTACACAAAGAGAGGAGAGGCAGAGAAAGAGAGGTCTTCCATCCGCTGGTTCACTCCACAATTGGCTGCAATGGCTGGAGCTGCGCTGATTTGAAACTAAAAGCCAGGAGCTTCTTCCAGGTCCCCTACGCAGGTACAGGGGCCCAAGGACTTGTGTCATCCTCTACTGCTTTCCCAGGACATAGCAGAGAGCTGGATTGGAAGTGGAGCAGCCGGGACTTGAACCGGAGCTCATATGGGATGCCAGCACTGCAGGTGGCAGCTTTAACCACTAAGCTACAGTGGCAGCCCTATTTTTAAGGTTTAAGGTGAACAAATTTCATATATATAGACTTAGAAGCATAATAAAACTTCCCACCCCACCCTCCTTGATGCCTATATTATCACCCTCCCCCTTCCTTTCTTATTCTTTCTTTCAATTTTTACAATAACATGCTTTCAGTTCATTTTATAATCATAAGATTAATCCTCCAATACATAAAGAGTTCAAAAATGATAAGAAGAAAAAAAACCATCATTCCTCAACAGTAGACCCAAGTGCTGTAAAAAAGAATCAGTTCTCAAAAAGAAGATGTTCCAGGGGCCGGCACGGTGGTGCAGTGGGTATGTTACCATCTGCACTGCCAGCATCCTATACGGTAGGTTCAGGGCCCTGCTGCTGTGTTTCATATCCAGCTGCCTGATAATATGCCTGGGAGAGCAGCAGAGGAGATCCCAAGTGCTTGGGCCCCTGCATCAGGTTGAAGCTCCTGGTTCATGGCTTCAACCTGCCCTAGTCCTGACCTTTGTGGCCATTTGGGAAATGAACCAGTGGATGGAAGATCTCTCTCTCCCTCTGTTTCTCTCTCTCTCTCTCTCTCTCTCTCTCTCTTCCTTTGTTTCTCTCTCTCTCTCTATAACTCTTTCAAATAAATAAATAAATATTTTTTGAAATAAAGATGTTGCAAATATTCAAAGTCACAGCCTTGTCTCTGACCTTTCCGAATGTAATTTTCCTACCTTGCAGATTTGTAAGATACTGTGCTTCCCAGGAGGAGAGAATGTGCATGATTACCTTTAAGACTAAGAAAGTTCCAAGGTCAGTATTCTTCAGCCGTAACACAAAGCCATTATGTGTTCATAGTCCAGCTGAACCTGTTCCACCTCCACCCCTTGAAGACTCAGGGGACAAGGTGGAATTAATGAGGACATAGAATACACGTGGGCTGCTGTACCATGAGCAATAAAGTGTCTCAATACATTCAGCTTGTGTCCTCTCACTAGTTAATTCTATTGTACAGGATTGAGCTGAACTAGTAAATTCCTTAAACTTGGAAAGCTTGACCAGTTGACACTGCCTAGCATATATAATTAAATGCAAATGATTAATAATGAAAGCTAAAAATTAGTTTGACACTAAGTAAGAACACACAAAGCATCTAAAGAGGAAAATATCAAGCATCATAAAAGGGGAGAAAATAATCTGAATTATGGGATGATAGTCCATGCTCTTGATTTAGAAGTCACTAACATCATAAAAATGTCATTTCTTCTCAAATTTATATATCAATACAATGGAGTTTCAGAATTCTTAATGCATAGTTTAAAACCTTGGCAAGATAATCCAAAATGTAAATGGCAGGACAAAGATTTGAGTAGACAGACTAGGTCTGGAAAGGGTGATTAAAGGGAAATTACAAAGATAAAATGTTAACAATAAACAGTGCTTTTCTGGTGCAAGCCAAAATGAGATAATGGAAAAAGGAGACTTGTTCACTTATACATAAAACTTAAAATAAGTAACGGCAAAGTCAGTCACTTGGCACTGATTCTGAGCCACCTCTTGGGAAGCTCACGTCATGTTATCTGAGTGTTTTATTTCAGTCCCAGCTTCTCTGCTTCCAGTATAGCTTCTTGTTAACACACATCCGAGAGGAAGGCGGTGATGACCGAAGTAGTTGGGTACTGGTCTTTACTTCCCAGATTCTTGGCTTTGGCCTTGCCCAAGCCTACTGTTGTGGACATTTGGAGAGTGAATAGATTTCTGTTTATCTGTCTGTCTGTCTGTCTCTGTCTCTACCTTTCAAATATAATTAAAATAAACTTAAAAATATGTCAGCTACTCAAAAAATTCGATGACAATGAAATAATCAGTCCAGTTAAGAAATGATCAAAGAAGAAATGATCAAAGGACTAAATAGTGCTCAAAGGAAGAATATAAATGGTCGATAAATATATGAAAAATGCTCAATATCATTAGTCATTAGGCAAACACAAATCAAAACCACATTGAAAAATCACCTCACCCTTTTCAGAATGGCTATTATCCAAAATACAGAGAGTAACAAATGCCGTGATGATGTGAAAAAAGGGAAACTCTTATACACTGTTGGTGGGAATGTAAATTAGTGAGTGCAGCCATTGTAAAGTCAAATGGTTTAAATGGAGTAATATGTGTTTTTAAAAAAATGTGCAGTACTTTATACTTATTTGAGTGACAAATAATAGAATGTTGTTCAAAGCCATATGTGGAGAGGTTGTGGTGATACAGGCTTCCGTGTGCACTGCTGATGATAGTGTAGGGTGCTGCAGCCTTTTTGGAAAACACTCTAATACTACTGGGTGAAAGGAGGCTTATACACTTTGTCCTGTCCCATAGAAGTTATGCTTACAGGATTCCACCACTGGTCTATATGAGGGCATGTGAAATTCTCCTGGTAACTGTCACTGCAGTGGAGTATTACTGGTTATGGAAAATTAAATATATATATTTATATATACACATATATATACACACATGCACACAATACATATAGTATTATATAAGAAATATACAATACTATATTTTTGTGTATATATATTCACATTATTATATAAGAAATAGATACAAGAGATTAAATAAGCACATTTAAACCTATGATGTTTGTTGGATAAAGCAGGAGAGATATGTGAATATGTAAATCAATTCCATTTTATAAATTTAAAAATGTTAATACAAAATATCCATGTAAATTTCATAACTACACCCACCTTACCTATATATCCTTAAATTTTGGAGGGAGAAAGTAACAGATATGAACATATTAAAAATCAAGATAGCTGCTTGAAAGGATTGATAATGATTATTTGACACAGCACGAGTCAGGTGATTTAATTCATACATAGTATTTGAGGTTGAGCACCCCTGAGACGTTTATTGAGAAAATATTTTCTGTGACATACAAATCTTAGATCGAATTGGTACCTTCAGTCAATAGATATTGACTAATGTGTGATGTGTGATGTGTATGTGTACACACACAAATATGCTCATGCAAATATATGTATATACTTACACACTCTGTGTGTGTGCATTCTAGTTTCCTTGGAATGGGAGGAACATAAGAGCCTTAAAACTGAGTGTTGAAGTCAGTGAATATGTCTAAAAGTAGGTAACATCAGTGTTGGGCACTAAAATATGTGAACAAGAATTTTATCTGAGGAACTATGGAAGCAATTGTCCAAACGTGAGGAAGAAAATAGTATGTGAGGGGCAAGAACAGAAGTAGAAGCAGTGGGGCCAGGTAAGTAGCTTTTGGTATCATTAATCCTTTATGAAATTGTTGAATAATTCTTGATGAAAGTAATACATTGATGAAAGTAAACATTAGAAGTATAGTTTATGGGGCCGGCACCGCGGCTCACTAGGCTAATCCTTTGCTTTGCGGCGCCGGCACACCGGGTTCTAGTCCCGGTCGGGCCGCCGGATTCTGTCCCAGTTGCCCCTCTTCCAGGCCAGCTCTCTGCTGTGGCCAGGGAGTGCAGTGGAGGATGGCCCAAGTGCTTGGGCCCTGCACCCCATGGGAGACCAGGAGAAGTACCTGGCTCCTGCCATCAGATTAGCGCGGTGCGCTAGCCGCGGCGGCCATTGGAGGGTGAACCAACGGCAAAAGGAAGACCTTTCTCTCTGTCTCTCTCTCTTACTGTCCACTCTGCCTGTCCAAAAAAAAAAAAAAAAAAAAAAAAAAAAAAAAAAAAAAAAAGAATAAAAAAAAAAGAAAAAAAAAAGAAGTATAGTTTATGGTACTTGACTTTGTATTGAATGTAAAATTTGATGTCAAGGAAGAAATATCAAATGCTTTCAAGACTCTTTGGCCTGAGTGTGACAGTTGAATAGTGCTGCCATTAAATAAAAGGTAGGTTTGGCATGAAATATATTGAGATGTAGGGAGAAATCAATACACTGATGTTGTCTCCTTAAGATAAAAAATAAACATATTGTCTGGCCAGTGGAGTCATGGAAGACCAGAAAGAATACATATTTGAAGATTATTATTTAATATCATCAACACAGAGATGGTAATTATAGCCACTAGTGTTGATGGCATAACCTAAGAGAACATAGATAGCCAGAAAGATAACCCCAAAGAGAATAACAGAGCACATATATTTGTAGGTTATGTAAGAAGCAGCACACAGTGAAGAAGCCTGAGAAGTAGCTTGTGAGGTAGGGGAGAAATCGGGCTGCTGACAGATCTAGGGCCCAAGAAGAGACTTTTTCTGGACAGAATGATAAATGGAGAAGGATTATTATAGAGGACTGACCACTCACTTTATCAATGTTACAGATGTCCTTGCCGAGAAGGAAGTTTCCAAGACACTCTGGGGAAAACAAACAAACAAACAAACAAACAACAACAACAAAAAAACCCTAAATGAAAGATCTCCGCGAGTGAGATTCCAGTGGAAAGAACGGGTCATCAAAGAAGGAGGTACCTTTCTCTGAAGGGAGGAGAGAACTTCCACTTTGACCATGGCCTTGTCTAAATAGGATCAGAGTCGGTGAACTCAGGGGGCTTCCATAGCCTTGGCAGCTCATGACAAGAGCCTAGGGTGATTACTGAGGCCATAAACAAGAGTGTCATTTTGTTAAGTCAACAACAGGAGTCACTGTGCACTTACTCCTCATGTAGGATCTCTATCCTTAGTGTGCTGTACATTGTGATTTAATGCTATAACTAGTACTCAAACAGTATTTTTCACTTTATGTTTCTGTGTGGGAGCAAACTGTTGAAATCTTAATGTATGCTAAACTGATCTTCTGTATATAAAGAGAATTGAAAATGAATCTTGATGTGAATGGAAGGGGAGAGGGAGTGGGAAAGGGGAGGGTTGCGGGTGGGACGGATGTTATGGGGGGGAAGCCATTGTAATCCATAAGGTGTACTTTGGAAATTTATATTCATTAAAAAAAAAGTTAAAAAAAAAAGAAAATAAATCTTACCTAGAGTTGTTTAAGTAAAGAACAGCAGGTAACAAAGAGAAGTGCAGGTGATTGTTTCAAAAAGATTTACTCTTAAGAGGAGCAGAAGGGATGGTGCTGTGGCATAGCCAGTAAAGCCACCACCTGTAGTGCTAGTATCCCATATGGACACCAGTTCGAGTCCTGGTTGCCCCACTTCTGATCCAGTTCTCTGCTATGGCCTGGGAAAGCAGTAGAAGATGGCCCAAGTACTTGGAAACCTGCACCCATGTGGGAGTCCTGGAAGAAGCTCCTGGCTCCTGGCTTTGGATCAGCGCAGCTCCGGCCCTTGGGGCCATCTAGAAAGTGAACCAGTGGGTGGTAGACCTCTCTCTCTCTCTCTCTCTCTCTCTGCCTCTCTGTAACTCTGCCTTTCAAATAAACAAATAAATTTTTAAAACAAAAAAGAGGAACAGAGAAATGAGTGATAGATAAAATGAGTGTACACTCAAGGAGAAATTGAAAGTGTTTTGAAGTAATGTGAATGGAGCGAAGAGATATTCTTGAGTATTAAAAAGATATTGATGATGAATTCCTGTTAAAGAAGAGAGAAACAAGTTGGAAATTTTGGCTTTAAACAGGCTGGAATGTCTTCCTTCAATGTGAAGCTCAAATTGAGAAATATAGTTTTATATTTATATTTATATTTATATATATATATATATATATTTGGTGATTCAGAAAGATCAGTTTATTTTAAAACACTTTATTTATTTATCTTTTTGACAGGCAGAGTGGATAGTGAGAGAGAGAGACAGAGAGAAAGCTCTTCCTTTGCCGTTGGTTCACCCTCCAGTGGCCGCTGCAGCTGGTGTGCTACAGCCGGCACACCGCGCTGATCTGAAGCCAGGAGCCAGGTGCTTCCTTCTGGACTCCCATGCGGGTGCAGGGCCCAAGTACATGGGCCATCCTCCACTGCACTCCTAGGCCACAGCAGAGAGCTGGACTGGAAGAGGGGCAACCGGGACAGAATCTGGCACCCCAACCAGGACTAGAACCTGGTGTGCTGGTGCCGCAGGTGGAGGGTTAGCCTATTGAGCCGCGGCGCCGGCCTCAAACAGTTCTTTTTTTTTTTTTTTAATGTACCTCTTTTGAGGTCCTAGAAATATATTTTTCAAGCCATATCTTGTACATTCTTTCCCACCTGCAATTGATACATATATGAGCATTCACAAAAGTTGCCACTAGCTGTCCGATCAAGCACTTACTAAATATTAAAGCTAAACAACTTATACATATAAATTACTGTGTTGTGCCAATTACCAGACCAAACTTATTTCTCTATTTCCTTTTTATTTTCTATTTTTTTCTTCTATTCTTCATGAGAACAGGGAAACATAAGTTGATAAACTGGGCATTTTCATTACTCGGGAAAATAAGATTTGCTTTCTGCATCTTTTAAACTTTATCAAAACTACATCTTATTTCTTTTTAACTTGGGGAGATAATAGATTGCCTGTAGGAAATATATGTCATCAAGATGTTTTTCACATCATGTTCATTCTAGGATAGATGATTTTTTTATTAGTGAATGATGTGCAAAAGGGGAACATATCCAAGGAAAAAATGTCATAAGAAGAAAATGCAGGGAGATTAATAGTGATTATCACTGGGAAGTGGTAATAGAATTTTTTTCTTTTTTATTCTTTTCTGTATGTTTCATATTTTTTAGTAAGTTCACACCAAGGTAAAATATATATTCAATTTTAATGGTATTTTCTAGGTAAAAATATCAAATTGACCAATGAAAGAGATAGCAACATTGTATGACATGATATATTCAGGAAGCTGTGCTTTATAAACTTAATTATTGTTACATGTTTTACCTATTCCATAACCACCCGCTCCTCCTTCCCACTTTTTTTCTGACTGCTTCTGTTGTTCACCTGATTTAGCAAAACCTAGTCTCTGAGGAATAACTTTAGGTTTAGATATTTTTCCTCTAAGAGAGAAGTCAAATGCATCTGACTTAAAAGTTTTATTTGTAGACTTTCTTTCTATGTACCAGGGAACAGAGAGCACAGATGATAGGACTTAGCACTTAAAATGTGGAGTCTGATAGATTCCCCTTAGCTGAGGCAGCAAAGAGTGACTACTTGTTTCTGTTTGGCCACTGCTTTTCCATGGAAATCAGTAAGCTGGGGAATGGGTAGTCAGGTATTAGTTTTCTCATTGACTAATTTTTGATAGACTGAAAATCTTTCCTTCCAGTTTCAGTAGTTTCTCCACGCAACCACAGTTTGTAATCATGATGCTCTTCAATAAATAAATGTATCAATAATGCAATATTTAAGATATAATATAAATATATTCTTTATTCTGCTTCACCAAGTCTGTTACTGAGGCTTTCCATTGTATTTTCTGTTTGATATGTTGAATTCTTCATCTCTAATAATTCATTTGATTTCTCTTCAATTTTTCAATCTTTAAGGAAAATTATTCAGCCATATTGAGTCTGGAACTCTTTATCTCATGAATTTGTTTTCTGTGTTTCTGAGTATATTTATGATTACTCTTTGAATTTACCTTCAACCATTTCACAAATCTCTTCATCTTCAAATTCTAATATTGAAGCATGTTTGTGCTCATTTGGGGGGTTCATGGTGTATCCTCTGTTCTTCTTTATTTCTACATTTAACTTTGGGCATTTGTGTAAACAGTTTTCTCCTCTGATGGATTTTCTCTGTGAAATATTCCTCTGTGGCTTAATGGAATGCCTGCTGCTTCAGTGAATATCCAGAGGCATGTGCTGAGTTGGGCCAGGGTTCCCTGTTTAGTTCTCAAGGATGGAGTGACACCTTGGGCAGGGTCAGTCTTCATTGTGAGCAGGACGGAAAGTATGATTACGCCTATTGGCATAAACACAACCTCATCTCCTCTCTTCCAAGGTGATCAGTGCCCAGGGTTAGCCAACAGTAGGTACAATCCCCACTCACTCAAGTGCATGAACTGCACAAAGGATTTGTGAAGTTCTCAGTGTATGCATGGAACCCACTACAAATGACCCTCCCTACACAGTGAAGAAACTCTAAGCCTCTGATGCCAGACAAAGGAATCACTCAGAGAAGCAGCTACACCTGACACCCTAACAATTAATTACAGAATTCCCCCAGTCACAGCGCACAAGCTGTCCACAGTCGTAGGGTGCGGTGGATTCACTCTCAGCTCCTGCTGTCTGCCCCATCAACAGAGAGAGCAGAAACATTCCCAGAGCCAGTTGTCTCTGGGTGCTCCACCTTGGTAGTTTGAGCCTCAGAGCTTGTGATAGGTTGAAGGGATGGGACCACCTCACAATCCTTCAACCAGACTCAAAGTCAGTGGGAAGTGCAGAGTTTTTTCCCCTACTAAAATCCCCTGGTTGCAGGCTCACAGGAGCCACCATGGCCTCTACTGGTGGAAAGATGATTTAAGTTTTGATGGAGTGTCCACATAGAATTGCTCTAGTCTGATCCTGATCCAAATGCTTTTGAGAATATTTTTTTTCAGGTTCTAATGACCCTCTTCACAGTAATACCACGGCAATCTCTCTAACCTCAAAACACAAGCATATTCTTCTTCAGTCTGTAGTTATTGTTTGTAAATTTTAAAAGCAGCTTTTAGATTCTTGCATTCACTGGAATTTCTACTCTGATGCCTGATACTTCAATAACTTCTCAGTCACATGTATTAGTTTGAACCCAAGGTGTAGTAGCATGCTGGAATGAATTGCAATGTTGATCACTCTACCCAACAGAAATGTAAGGAACAATATTCTTCAAGGATTTATCCTTATCATGAGATGTACACATCAGATTACTGAAAAGGGCTATTGATTATGAAGAGGGTTTCCCCACCATACTTATCAATTCAGCCTGGGTGTGGAGTCTCCCTGAAACAATAAAGTTACCCTCTTTAAAAGATTTGAAAATCAGTGTAAAGTATCTATTTTCCTTATATAATTCTTAGGAAATAGTTTTTAGTTAGCAAATTGCATATTTCACAAAACAAGATATAAGAGGAAATCATTTTTGAGTAATCCCAGACCTGAAATGCAGAATGAAGGAAAATCCCTTAAGTATCCTATTTTAGTTCTTGCCCTTCAAGATCTGCTCACAGCTAGGTTTTAGAACCATTAATATTTCAAGGAATTGATCATTTTTATTTTTATTTTTGTGCCCCATTACATTTGTCAGAAAATTGCTAAATTTGGCTAAATGATCCATAAAAGCAAGAAATATTTGAAGAGCTATTTCAACCAAAAGGTGTGAAACTGTTATTATGCAATAGGCCAGATGATCTCCAGTAAAAATAAGTAAAAGTTTGGGTACTTGCTTACAGTTCAGGTTCAGAATGATCTGGAGCTAAAATATTTTTTTTCTGATTTCTGTATTGATTGCTTGATCTTACAACAAATTCATCATTCACATTCAAGTACACAACATAATAATTTTACTATTCCCTAAAAAGGATAAAATAAAAAACTAGGAGCCTGACTATTAAATATTAAGGCTCTGCTTGTGACTGAAATAACATCTTATAGATAGAGAAATAGTTTTGAATGTGCCACTAACTTTTATGCTTATTACGCTTACTGTTATTTTAAATATTTGCTCCACCACTTATTATGTCTTGCAGGTTTTCCACATGAATTGACTATTGTGCTGAGTCATAATTTGAGTGGAAAACTTCTTGATAAACAAAGTATGAAAGTGGGCATTTCTAGTAAAGACAAAAACTGTGGAAGAAATGATAGATAACAATTCCCAAAGAATTCCATGATAAATATTATTGAGGAATCACAGGTTTCTTATAATATAAGAAAGAGATGTGGATATATTTGTGTTTTTTTTTTTTTGACTGCCAATATGGGTAATGTATTGAAACTCCTTTGGTTCTAGCAAATTATTCAAAGCTTATTGCTTAAGTGAACAGCCAATCCTGTTGTTACTATATATATATATAATTTAAAACTTTGGTATGGACATCTTCTCTTCATCCTTTCTTTGTTTGAATGTACGTTTGGTGTTGCTCCCACTTCCCTACTCAAAGACACATAACTATGTAGGAAACCATTTGAAGGAGCACCATTAATAAGCTAATGACATTGGAGAAATATATATATATAATTTAAAATATGTTATTATGTAATTATATATATGCATATATATATATATATATATATACACACTGAGAAAATAGAGACTTGCTATGGCTGTCCTATCTCAGGCAGCAGGAAGCCTGATGATCAAGTTGGCCCATATCCTCATAAGCTAGGAGTTTCCATTTGAAAAGAAGAGCATCATAGAATAAACCTCAAGCGAAATAATGCTAGAGCTAACAGGTAACATGACAGACCCTGGTGACAGGCACTGCAGTACACCAATCTTAGCCACGTTTCATAAAACTTCTGATTGTCTTATTACATTAAAGAAAATGAAGGGAAAATTTACATTATGCCTGTGGTTAGGCAGAGTTGTAAACTGGATATTCTTCCTGACCTTTTCCCAAATAATGCATTCTCAGTGGAGGCAATACCACTCCCTTCGGGAAGGAGAACATTTCTTACCCTTTATATGTACAAAGTGAAGATATTAATAAAATGTACAAAGAATATACAATATAGCTGTAGTGTTAAAATTTCATGTGAGGGATTAAGATATTAGGTCTAACATACCTTCTGAGGAGGTTGGTAATAAAGAAAAGTTTAAGATATACTGGTCTATAACAATGGGCTTCACTTGGCCTTCCTGGATACTTCCCATTTATTTCATATTGGTTGATTCTGCGAACTTAGTGTATTTGTGTTACTGTAGAAAATATATCATCTTACCAGAAAGCATTCAGGACTCATCCTTGTGAAAAATATAAAATATAAAAGTGTTGCATATTTAGCATATTCTGGTTACTTTTATATTTATTTACATGTAGTTTTCTACAGTATAAATCCAATGAATTATCTAATACTCCTCACAATTATTTTGTTATGCAGTTTTTTTTTTTTTTTTTTTTTTTTTTGCAAGCATACCGTTTCGCATGATGTGTTTAATTCAGCAATGTTCAAGCATCTGACCATCTCCAATCTAGACACTGGGATGGGATGAGATGCAGGAGTGATGATAGGCTTTCCTTTATGCATATTTTGACAATATAAAAAATTGGACATTAAATGATTTGTTTTTATACTTTTTAAAATGCTTTCTTCTTCAAACTACTGCATCAAGATTCTATCAACTCAGGAGTTCTATTTCAGTTGCTATTTTAGGAAGACGAGATGAAACCAGGCATGTTTAGGCACACAAACAAATTACAAAAAAAAAAAAAAAATGAAAGGTGCTATAATAGAGTTATAGTTACAGCACCAAGGAGTAATAAATAAAAGGCTTTTCACAAAAAGTGACAATGACACTGTCAGAATTTGAGTGGAATAATGAACAAGAGAAAAAAACGCATTCCTCTTAGAGGCAAAAAGTGTGATAGAATAAAACACTAGAAAACAAAATCCAAAACTTTGACCTGAAAAATGAGGTGATTCATCTGTCAATTAGTTAGATTCAGTCAGATCTCAATATATAGATACTTCAAAACATTATGATATACATGGTGCATACATGCAATTTATTCTGTCAAATTAAAGTGCTAATACTCATTTACTCCAGGAATATTAGGAGTTCAGAATAGTGGAAACAGACAAACTGAGGGTCTGGTATAGCGGCTGGAAGCTGAGAAGGATGGAAAGGTCACCTGATGAAATTTCTTGTCAGTGCTGTAAGAATTTAGATTATTTTCTGTAGGTCATGGCAATTTTAAAACTGTTTTAATAGTGAATGGGCTTCAATATATTTCTTCATAAAAATGCTGGTAGTGCTACAAGGAATGCATTGAAAATAATGACCAGTTAGAAGGGGAGGAAGATGAACACAAAGGAAACTGGATAATTCTGATTTTGTATGTATGCTGATGTGGTAGATATACCCTGTGGACAACAGTGTTTTCTGCCTTAATTTTAAGAAAGAGCTTTATGATTTTTCAACCTATAGAAAGTACTTACAATTAAGGAAACAGATAAATTCATAGAATGAGATATTAAAAGAGGCCCAATGACAGAATCATAGGGGGGTTTTCTAGTTAAAGTACATGGGGTTGGTGTTGGGATAACAAAAGAATGGCATTTAGATAACCATTCACATGTATTTATATTTGAATTATAAAAAAATAGGTAAAAGTTTTTCAAGTGAGTTAAGTAATGTTATGATCCTTTCCTCCCTTATTGGTTGTAATTGTTTTTTTGTGAAAATCAAATGAAGCCACATATTTCTGTTACAAAATTCTTCCATAATAATTAAAATTTTAACTTAAACATGTAATCTTGGGTTATATAAATTTACTTCATTGTGCTGAGCCAGGACTGGCACTGAGTTCTCCCTCTGAATGTGCTAGGAATTATTGTTGCTTCTTCTTTTACGTGTGCTTCAAACAACTCTATAATTGCAGTCCAGTTTTTTCAGACCGTGGAGTACCCACTCACTCTTCAATGTAGCTCTTCATAATGCCTCAAAGATATTTATACTCGCCCCTTTCAAAAAGAAACTATTAAAGGGATTCAAAGATGGATAATCTTTTACGTGGTGATATGTGACATTCCCTAGAGCAGTGTAAAGAAAAATAAAATAAAAATGACAACCATAGATCTTTGGAAGGCTAAGAAATTCACATGATGTAAAGTTTCTGATGTTATAGTTATCATGCTTGAAACCCAGTATAAGGTTTGATTGGAGAAATTTTCTTTAATTCTCTGAGCTATAGTTTACTCTCGCTTAAAGTCATATATTAATTCTACTTGCCCTATTTACCTTGCATAATTCAAGTAGCTGATGACATATTTATAGCAGGGTATGTTTGGAATATGCACAGATCATCATCAAAATGTTAGGAATTATTGCTATATGTTCACTATGACCTGTCCAAAATGTTTGAGACCAGAAGTATTTCAGATTTTAGACTTACTGAATTTTGGAACATTTGCACATAGATAATGATATATCTTTGAAATGAGATGAGTCTAAACATGAAATTAATTTGTGTTTCAAATGGACTTCATACAAGTAGCCTGAAGGTAATCTATAAAATATTTTAGTGTACCTGAGATTCAACTGCAACTCATCACTTGAATTCAAATGTCACATTGTCTGCTTATAAGCTTCATGTTGCCACTCACATATTTTGGATATGTGAGCGTTAGTATGTGGGGACTAGGGATGCTCAATCTAATTAAACCAAATATGTATTTTACACTGTAGTTCTTACAGCCCTGTCAGTATTAATGCCATATTTTATTTTTTTCAATGAAAAATATCTTGAGTAAAAACAATGCTGTCTGTCTTTCATGAGACTAGAATTGAGGAACATAGACTGAGAGTTTGCCCTTTTTGCTTTTTTCCACAGAACTTGAATCTTTATAATAAAATCCCATTTAAAATTTTGTGATGTTATGACAGTATCTGTAACTTCAGATACTATTCATATTCATGAATTAATTTGCATATCCATTTAATATTCCCCTGCTTCGCTACACTTGTTGTGATATGCTATCTAATTACCAGTTCAATTTTCAAAGAGTGTTGTAAGTGTGCAGTTAGAGGCAGTGATATGCTGTAGCACTTATACAAAGAAATCAAAATATTTTCAGAAACACAATTGAAGCATCTCATGCTAAGGGATTTGTAGTGATTTCATATCCAGGCCAGTTCTCCTCCATTGTAGGTTTTATGCAAAATCAAATTGCCTAATAATTTGGAAATAATGCTTTGTACTTGCTCTTTCAGAAGTTTTGCATTTTTAAAAATTTCATTATTTATTTATTTAATTGAGAGATAATGTCAGAAAGTCAGACAGACAGACAGACAGAGCTTCCATCTGCTGGTTAAAGCCACAACTGCTCACAATGGCTAGGGTTAGGATGGAATCAAGCTGGAAGCTGGCGACTCAATCCTCTTCTGTCATGAGGATGGTAGGAATCCAGTTATTTGAGCCATTATCACTGCCTCCCAGGATGTGCATTAGCAGGAAGTTAGAGTTAGATGCTGGGGCCAGGTATTGAACACAGACATTCAAAAATGGGAAATAGGCATCTTATACAGCAACTTAACTGTTGACCAAAGTGCCTGCCTCCTTACTCATTCAATTCATTATAAAGACCCTTTATTTTGCCCTCATTAACATGTTCTAAGCATATTTGGTAATTTCTCCATTTCATTCTAAAACTGGTCTGCAAAATATAGCAGATAAATAAAGAAGGAAAAGCTGTATTGAAGACACAGTATCCCTCAAATATCTGGCAAGAAAGAACATCACTTTCTTTTAATTCCATTCATGCTAATTTTTGAGATTTAACATTTTTATGCTTTTTTTAAATTTTACTTAAGTTATACAAGTTTCATATATTTAATATTTATATATATTTAGAAACATAGTGACAACCATTCCTACTCTTCCCTCTCACATTTCCATTCTTAGTTTTTACAATGATCTATTTTCAGTTTACTTAATGATCATATAGGTAACCCTACACTAAGTAAAAGAGTTCAACAAATAGTACAAAGAAAGCAAAAGCAAACAAACAAGCAACTACAAAAACAACAAAGCATTGTTCCTCAACAGAAGAGACAGAGTTGTAAGCAATCATTGCATCTGAAAATGTCTATTTAATTCCATTACATTTCAATTCAGGTACTCCATTAGTTACCTCAGATCAGGGAAAACATATGATAGCTGTCTTTTTGGGACTGGCTTATTTCATTAAACATAATGGTCTCCAGTTGCATCTATCTGTTGCAAATGACAGGATTTCTATTTTTTACAGTGGAGTAGTATTCAATGGTGTATATATATATACACACACACACACACACACACACATATATATACACACCATAATTTCTTTATCTTGTAAACAGTTGATGAACATCCGAGTAGATTCCATATCTTAACTATTGTTATACAAATATACAATTTGTATATTTGTATATACATTGAACATAGGGGAACAGATAACTCATTCATATGCTGATTTCTTTCAGTTTGGATAAATTCCCAGGAGTTGGATAGCTGGGTCATATGGTAGGTCTATATTCAGATTTTTGAGTATCTCCATATTGTCTTTCAGGGTGGCTTTACCAGATTACATTCCCACCAACAGTGGACCAGGGTACCTTTTACCCCACATCCTCCCCAGCATTTGTTTTTTGTTGGTTTCTGTATGAGAGCTATTCTAACTGGAGTCAAGTGAAACCTCATTGTGGTTTTGATTTGCATTTCCCTGATGACTAGTGATCCTGTTTTTTCAAGTGTCTGTTGGCCATTTAAATTTCCTTTCTTGAAAGTTGTCTGTTGAAGTCCTTAGCCCATTTCATAGCTGGATTGTTTGTTTTGTTGTTGAATTTCTTGAGCTCTTTATCGATTCTAGATGTTAGCCCTTTATCAGTTGCATAGTTTGTGAATAACTTCTCCCATTCGGTCAGTTGCCTCTTAACTTTGCTGAGTGTTTCTTTTGCAGTGCAAGCACTTCTCAGTTTAATGTAATCCCATTTGTTAAATTTAGCTTTGATTGCAGCCCTTCTGGGTTCTTTTCCAAGAAGTCTTTGCCTGTGCCAATGTCTTGCAAAGTTTCCCCAATATTCTCTAATAATTGATGGTATTGAGTCATAGATTAAGGCCTTTTATCCGTTTTGAATGGATTTTAGTGTAAGTTGTAAGGTATGAGTCTGGTTTCATAATTCGGCATGTGGGGATCCAGTTTCTCCATTTGTTAAAGAAAATGTCCTTGCTATAGGGATTGATTTTAGATATCTTTCAAAATAAGTTGGTTGCAGATGCATGAATTGATTTCTGGAGTTTTGATTCTGTTCCAGTGGTCTATGCATTTGTTTTTGTGCCAGAACCAGGCTGTTTTGATTATAACTCCCCTGTAGTATGTCTTGAAATCACCTATTGTGATGTCTTTTCGATTGTTTTGTTATATAATATTGCTTTAGCTATTCTTGGTCTCTTTTGTTTCCATATGAATTTTAGCATTTTTTCTAGACCTGTGAAGAACATCATTGGCATTTTGATTGGTGTAACATTGAATCTCTAAATTGCTTTTGGTATTGTGGACATTTAAATGATGTTGCTTCTTCAAACCCATGAATATAGATATTTAGATATTTTAGATATTTTAGATTTAGATATTTTAATTCCTAGTCTTCTGGAACTCCAAAAGAACAAAATCTCCCATGTATGTCCAATGACTCAACAGGAACTTTAACTGTGGCTTCTGTGAAGGACGTTTACTTCTTTGTAAGGCTCACTAGAGAACATAGGTATGATGTCTGGAGCAATGGTAGCCATCTTGCTACCAGGAAGGGGATACCAAAGCAATAGTAAGTGTACTAACACAACACTCCTACTTTCTGGAGGCGCTGTACATATTGTACAAATGTTTATGTTTCTTGTAGGCAAACAAGAAATGACTGTGTTTTAGACTCATGTTTTCTGTTACTTGTAGCCAAAAACCTCCTAATCATTCATGTACCAATTTTTTGTGAGTTTATGGAAGTTATTCTCTACCTGGAAAGTTATGCTCTCTGTCATTCATAAGAATTGTTATTTGTATTTTAAAGCTCAAACCAGTTATCATCTCTTTTATGAAATTTTCTCCAACTTTCCCACAACACTGAAAGAGTGAATCACTTCCTACTCCGTCTCCCTTCTTTTAAACTTCTGTTTACATACTAACTCATCATTACACTTTTTAGTAGGAGTAGGGACCAACTTTTATTCACTTTTAATTGTTATTTCCAGAACATATAGTAATAAAATATTATTCATCAATATTTGTCTCAAAGCATATGAGGCTAATTAAAGCTATTATTTAGATTTCCCCCTTCTGAGCAAAATTCTCTAGACAAATGTTTATGTTCAATATTTTCCATCAGTGGTTACTTGAATCTTGATCTGCTTCTATTTCTTAGATCTTAGTGAACAGTAAATATTATATACATTTTAGGCATCCATATATTTATAGTGTTTCATCATTTAAGTTGATGATTCCATTTCTTCAAGCAGAAACATATGATGATTTGAAATGCGTGTAATTTTTAGTCTTCACTCAGAACATCATGCACATAAACATCTGATTTAATCTTATTGGAACAAAATTTTAAAAATGATTTCAGTTCACAATTGATCATAATGAAAGGACTAAGAGTCAAAGGGAGCACATAAACAAGTCTAGTACCTGCTAACACTAACCGATGGAATAAATAAAGGGGAGAGTGATCCAACATGGGAAGTGAGATACTCAGCAGACTCATAGAATGGCAGATGTCCTAAACAGCACTCTGGCCTCAGAATCAGCCCTAAAGGCATTCGGATCTGGCTGAAAAGCCCATGAGAGTATTTCAGGCATGGAAAGCCAAGACACTCTGGCAAAAGATCTCTGCGAGTGAGATCCCAGTGGAAAGAACAGGTCATCAAAGAAGGAGGTACCTTTCTCTGAAGGGAGGAGAGAACCTCCACTTTGACTATGACCTTGTCTAAACAAGATAAGAATCGGAGAACTCAGAGGGCTTCCATAGCCTTGGAAACTCATGACCGGAGCATAGGGAGACTACTGATGCCATAGACAGGAGTGTCAATTGGTAAAGTCAACAACAGGAGTCACTGTGCACTTACTCCTCATGTAGGATCTCTCTCCTTGATGTGCTGTGCATTGAGATTTAATGCTATAACGAGTACTCAAACAATATATTTCACTTTGTGTTTTTATGGGGGTGCAAACTGTTGAAATCTTTACTTAATGCATACTAAACTGATCCTCTGTAAAAAAAAAAAAAAAAAAAAGAAAGAAATTATCAACTCCCAACTTGACTCTCACTGGGATTAAACATGACAATAGGTCTGATCTGATTTCATCATCATTTAAAAAAAAATCATCTATTATTTCTCACTTTATGTTTCTGTGTGAGAGCAAACTGTTGAAATCCTTACTTAATGTATACTAAGCTGATCTTCTGTATATTAAGATAATCAAAAATGAATCTTGATGTGAATGGAAGGGGAGAGGGGGTGGGAGAGGGGAGGGTAGTGGGTGGGAGGGACGGTATGGGGGGGAAGCCATTGTAATCCATAAATCGTACTTTGGAAATTTATATTCATTAAATAAAAGTTAAAAAAAAATGATTGTACTGAATTTGTGAAGGAATATCTTGTAAATTAAGATAAATACTTTTTTTGTCCTCAACTATCTTCTCATTATAAATAAAATGATCTTAGTTCAGAAAACTTGCATAACATAATCAAACAAAAATAATGTTTTTAAAGATTTAAAGAGTTATAGAGAAAGAGGAAGAAATAGAAAGAGAAATCTTCCATTTCTGGTTCACTCCCCACATGGCTGCAATAGCCAGGGCAGGGTCAGGCTAAAGCTAGGAGCCAGCCGTTTCCTCCAGAACTCCAACATGGGTTCAAGGGCCCAAGGACTTGAAGCATCTTCTCCTGCATTCCCAGGATCATTAGCAGGGAGCTGGATTGGAAGTGGAGCAGCTGGGACGTGAAAGAGCAGTCACCTCAAGTGGCAGCTTTACCTACTACACCGCAGCATCAGCCCCCTCTTTTTATTTTGTTTTATTTTATATTTTAATTTTTTAAAAGGACACAGGCCACGTTTGTCTGCAAAGATACGGTTCTCTGGAGATTTTTTTTTTGTTTTTTTGACAGGCAGAGTAGACAGTGAAAGAGAGAGAGAGAGAGAGAGAGAGAGAGAGAAAGGTCTTCCTTTTGCCCTTGGCTCACCCTCCAATGGTCGCCGCGGCTGGCGTGCTGCGCCAGCGCACTGTGCTGATCCGATGGCAGGAGCCAGGTACTTATCCTGGTCTCCCATGGGGTGCAGGGCCCAAGGACCTGGGCCATCCTCCACTGCACTCCCGGGCCACAGCAGAGAGCTGGCCTGGAAGAGGGGCAACCAGGACAGAATCCGGTGCCCCGACCGGGACTAGAACCCGGTGTGCAGGCGCCGCAAGGTGGAGGATTAGCCTAGTGAGCCGCAGCGCCAGCCGGTTCTCTGGAGATTTAATGAGTATGATAATGTCCTAATGTGCATATGCTATTATGAAATTTCATATTACTATCATATATAAAATGACTACAAAATACTTCCAAATATTGTATCAGTTATCACTAGTTATATTGTTATTGTTATTATTATTATTATTACTAACATATGTTCTATAATGGAATGGTAACTTTATATACTCTGTGTTTAGGTGAAAATTACATATAATTGGCAAAACATCTTTACATCCCAGCATCTTTTTCTTTTTTCTGACAGGCAGAGTTAGACAGTGAGAGAGAGAGACAGAGAGAAAGGTCTTCCTTTTGCCCCCAAGTGGCCACTATGGCTGGCGTGCTGCACCGATCCGAAGCCAGGAGCCAGGTGCTTCCTCCTGGACTCCCATGAGGGTGCAGGGCCCAAGGACCTGGGCCATCCTCCACTGCACTCCCTGGCCACAGCAGAGAGCTGGACTGGAAGAGGGGCAACCGGGACAGAATCCGGCGCCCCGACCAGGACTAGAACCCGGGGTACCTAGTAAGCCGTGGGGTCGGCCCCCAGCATCTTGTGTGTTCCTTCCAGTTCTATTTTTAAAGTAAAATTCACTACTTAGAAAAATTAATTTATTTGCCTAAGGTTTTTGGGTTGTTATAAACCCCATATTTTCATATTCCATAGCCTGATGCTTTTCACTAAGGCATACTTGTATATTTGTTTTATGAAATTTATGACTGAGGGGCAGAATGAATAAATTCATATCAGAATACAGGTATTTTATAGTTGATTGTATGACATTTTAAAAAGTTAAATATTACCCTGAATATTTCTAACACTGTAAATGGATACTATAAATTTTTTAAAAAGACAACTGGGTTTGCCATTGCTTCCAATTCTGGTTAACAGAAGGCCTATCGAAATCTCAAGTCAATACAAAATTTGAGTTTAAAAATTGTTTATACTCCACGTTGTCCTCCTCAGTTGGCTGCTGTACAGCTTTGATTCCTTTTGAAGCATAAAATGATTCAGAGGGTGTTCATTAGTGCTTTTCTCGTAGTCTGATCTTTCTGGCTTTTTAAATTTTTTTTATTATTTTTATTTATTTTTAGAGAGAAAGGAACACACACACACACATACAGAGAGACACAGAAGGGAGAGGGAGAGAGAGAGAGACAGAGAGAGACAGAGAGAGTTTCTTTTTGCTGTTTCACTCTCCAAATTCCCACAGTGGCAAAATTAATATTTTGTTGGGTCTGTGAGTCTCTATATGGGTGGCAAGGATTCAACTATGTTAGTCATTCATTATCTTCTGCCTTCCAGGGTTCATATTAGTAGGAAAGTAGAATTAGAAGTAGAACTAGGACTTGAATCCATGCACTCTTATATGTGATGTGTCCATTTCCAGTAGCATCTTAACCAGTACACCAAGTGTCTGCCCAAATTTATATTTTATGGTAAATTTACGTGCAGGTATTTTATTTTTGTGGTTATTTTGAACATAGTCTTTTTATTTGTTATGTTATCTAGCTAGTTTATACTTGTTCACATTAGTCTATTAGTTTCTGTGGTAAAATTTTACTTGTGATTTTAATAAAATATTTTATTGTTTTTCTAAAGTCTCTCTTATATTTCTCTTAAAGGGAAAAGCAAGTCTTTTCTGATTTTAAATGCTTCTGTTTACTTTGTTTACATATGGAAAACATCCAATATATTGCTGGTATAGTGGTTAAACTTGTCTTTTTTTTAAACTTTTATGTAATAAATATAATTTTCCAAAGTACTGCTTTTGGATTATAGTGGCTTTTTCTCTGCATAACCTTGTCTTTTTTTAACATTCATCTAATAATTTGGAAGTCAAGGTGACATTGTGAGAGAGGGAGAGACAGAAAGAAGCAGGTGGAATGAAAGAAAGAGGGAGAGAGAGAGAGAATCTTCCATTCACTGGTTCACTTTCAAATGGCTGCAATGGCTGAGGCTGGGCTAGGCCTCATTCCATGTGGATGACAGGAGCCTACATACTTGGGCCTTCATTCTCTGATTCCCTAGACACATTTTCAGAGAGCTAGTTACAAAAGAAAAAGTATGATTTGAACAAGCACTTTGATATAGGATTTTGGCATTGCAAGTAGTGGCTTAACACTGCACCACAACACTGCCTTGTATTATTCTTGACGGTAGTTGAAATGGCTTCAGCATATCTCTAATATAATATGCTAGATTAGGGGCTAATATGTTTGCAATACATATACCTCTTTTGCATATTAAGTATCCATTTATATGTGTTTTACAAGTTTTCCTTATAACTATTAAAATGACACGTTATAACAATTGATTTCTTAATATTCAACTGCATATCCCTCCATGAAATAAACTCAGTCATGGTGTATTATTCTCATTGATTTTTCTAAATAAGATTTGTCTGTATTATTTTTGTGCAACCTTTACAATACTTTGATAAAAAAATTACATTTTTTCATATAGTGAATTTGCTATTGTGTTCCATCTAAAGTTTAAGTTCAATGAGGACAAACAAGTATGCCATATAGCATTAATTTTAAGAAAGTTAGTAGATAATATTGTTACTAAATGGTACTCCATCATCTATGTCAGATGTAAAAGATGATAAAGTTTCAATTAATGTTTGCTGAAGATTCCGGTGAGACTTTCAGTGATAAAGAAATGTAGCACTGGGCTCCCGATGAAAGTATTTATGTGTTTTTCTATCCTGCTTTGACATCCTGAAGACACAATGGGAGAAAAGGGATGGTAATAAAAAGAGGCATGTTTATTGCCTCCTAAGATTCTACCAAATAAAGTCTATAATTTAGATTCAGAGTCATTAGGTCGCTGATTTTGAAGTTTTAGAGCATGAGCAAAGTCATCTGTAAGCCAGCCTAAACACTATTTATTGCTCCCCTCAAATCCCTTACAGTTCAGCTTTTGCTTAGAAGTTTGGAATCCAGGGAGCACATAAAACATTTCCACAACTTACTTCTCCTTTAAGAAATACCATTTAAGTTCAAACGGAAACAATTTCCTAAGTCTTTAAAGATAAAAATAAAATTTGGTGTTTGATCTGTTTTAAATCCTTCCAGTAATTGGGATTGTTGCAGAGTTTTCTTTCTATTGCATTTTTAGAAATATTACAACTCCGTTATGGTACAGCTCCATCTCTCCACTTGGTTCTTTGTCGTGCATGCACAAATATTTAGGCACATGGACAAGGAAGTGTGAGCAAATTGAAAAAAATTTATTAAGCCAAGGAAAAAGTGAAAGGAAAAGTTCTGGCAGTGCCCGGAGGGGTCTCATAAAAGGATTGCTAATGAAGAGGTCATGTGTAGTAGTTTTCATGTGTTTTTCCACGGTGAGCTTTCCCTGGTTGGTTACTATCTATGCTAATAAGGTGATTACCTCTAGTCCTGGATATGGACCACTCAGGGAGCAGATTCCAGAACCACCTTTTTGTGTAGGTAGGCTAACAAGGTGAAACTGAAGCGCTCCTAGCAAACCACTCAGAGGTCACAGCAACTCAGAGATAAGAGCCGGGTAACTCATTTTGCTTAGGGAAGTTGATGGAGTGCTCAAACTATTCTGCTTGTCCAGGCCTTTGGCTGATGCAACCTTGTCCAGTGATTTTGGTCACTGCATTAGTCATCCTTTGGTTCACTTGCTCCTTTCTACATGTTCTGTATTTTTGCTTGTGTTTTTTCTTCGTTAAATTTTATTTGAAGTATACAAATTTCATGTCTTTCAGGAACAGAGTGTTACTTTCCACCCTACTCTCTCTCCTGCCAATGCTCCCACTCTTCTTCCTCTTCCCTCTCCCATTTCCAATCTTGTTTTTTTACAAAGATCTATTTTCAGTTAACTTTACACTGATAAGTTTAGATCTACACTAAATAAAGAATTCTTAAGAATCTATCTGTCCCCTGTCTGCATTAGAGTGACCGGCAATTGCTGTTGAACTATTATTCCTATGCACCTATATATGAATGGACTTTCTTTTTTTTAAAACTTTTATTTAATGAATATAAATTTCCAAAGTACAGCTTATGGATTACAATGGCTCCCCCCCCCATAACTTCCCTCCCACCTGCAACCCTCCCCTTTCCCATTCCCTCTCCCCTTCCATTCACATCAAGATTCATTTTCAATTCTCTTTATATACAGAAGACCAGTTTAGCATATATTAAGTAAAAATTTCAACAGTTTGTACCCACATAGAAACACAAAGTGAAAAATACTGTTTGAGTACTAGTTATAGCATTTAATCACAATGTACAGCACATTAAAGACAGAGATCCTGCATGAGGAGTAAGTGCACAGTGACTCCTGTTGTTGACTTAACCAATTGACACTCTTGTTTATGGCATCAGTAATCACCCTAGGCTCTTGTCATGAGTTGCCAAGGCTATGGAGGACTCTCAATGTATATGATGAAGCTGATGAGATTCCCATAGGCAGCAATATATCATACATTGTGTAATATTATTTTACACAATACAAATATGGGGTCTTTTTTCTTTTTTTAAATTTATTTTATTTATTTGAATGACAGAGTTACAGAGAGAGGTGGGGACAGGGAGAGAGGCCTTCCATCCACTGGTGCACTCCCCAGATAGCTGCAATGGCCAGAGCTGTGCCAATCCAAAGCCAGGAACCAGGAGCTTCCTCTGGTCTCCCATGTGGGTGCAGGGGCCCAAGCACTTGGGCCATCTTCTGCTATCCCAGGCCACAGCAGAGAGCTGGATTGGAAGAGGAGCAGCTGGCACTAGAACCGGTGCCCATATGGGATGCTGGTGCTTTAGGCCAGGATGTTAACCCGCTGTGCCACAGCACCAGCCCTGGGGTCTTTTAAGATTATCAAAATGTGCTTCCCAGTTCA